>NC_085880.1:3419825-3424825 GCF_034702125.1 Engraulis encrasicolus
ACGATTGCCTTTGTGCAAGATTAATTCATGTCAAGGAGTGGGCTGCTAATGTCCCTGTGTCTCCATCACAGAGACACACACAAACAGACACAAACACACACCCGCACAGACTCAGGGAAGAAAATGTGCTGCACACACACAAAAATACACATGGAAGTGTACACATGCACGCACATACACACGCACACACGCACACATGCGCAAATACACACATACACACTGAAGCTGACACACGCACGCCCGCACGCACACACACAGGGGCTTTTGGCTCTGAACCTGAGAGAAAAAGGTTAAATGGGTTCTGCGGGCGCAATCTCCAGGCTCACAAAACCTGCAGAACACCACCACCCATGCACATGAGAACACACAGATAAACGCACACCATCTCACACACGCACACACACACGCGCAGGCACACACAGACAGGCACACAGACAGACACACACACAAACACACACACACACACTCACACACACACGTGCACACACGCGTGCACACACACACACACGCACGAGCGCGCGTGCAGACACACACACGCGCGTGCGCACAGACGCAGACACGCAGACACACACACAGACACACACACACAGACACACACACACAGACACACACACACACACACACACACACACACACACACACACACACACACAGACACACACACACACACACACACACACACACACACACACACACACACACACACACACACACACACACACACACACACACACACACACACACAGACCTAAAGGGATGAACACAGAAGTTCCACCAAACATGTGGAGGGGGCAATTTGCATTGCAATGCTTTGATATTCATTACACAAGCTGCTGAGGGGAAAAAAAAACTTGAAAGAAAAAACAACAATGAGCCAGCGATAACTTCCTGTGAGAAAGTGCTCTATGAAAACGCTTTCTTTCCCACTCTGCCAACTCTCAATGGAAAGACAGTGAAAGAGAAAAGAATGCAGGAGAGGGGAAGAGAGCGAGAGAGAGAGCGAGAGAGAGAGCGAGAGAGAGAGAGAGAGGAGTAAGACAGGTCAACAGAATAGTTCACGTGGTACTGAATGTGGAAACACACTGAAAATATGGAATAATGAACACAACCAAAGACTAACTTCCAAAACTACCGATACCTGTGTCACCTGTGTACGATGACATGAGGAAGAGAGAGCAGTTGAAAATCTATTAATTTGTGTGTGTGAATGAGTGCATGAGGCTGTGTATGTATGTGTGTATCTAAGGGTGTGTGTATATAAGTGTGAAGGGGGTGGACGAGGAGGTTGGTGTTTTGAAAGCTGAGTAATTAACATGAGTAGCATGAGTCAAGCTGTGAAAAGTCTGTGGGAACCAGCGATCGCTAATCAGAAAGGAATGATGCAAGCTAAGCTAACTCCCCATGGCTGCACTGGATCCTGTCCGCCGAAGTACAGTGTATACGGTACGGTCAGACGGCCCGAAGAGGGCCATAAATAAGACACATAAGCGCACACAGAGCGCTAATGCAGCTTCCACTGGGCGCTTAGTGTACAGCACGGCAGGCCTGCTCAATAACAGGCCTCCTAAAACCCCAACTGTGGTGGCTTACGCTCGGTCCCCTGTGGCAGAACTTGAAAATGAGAGAACACAGCCGCACAGCCTGTAAAAGATAAAATAATTGTGCTCGATAAAAGTTTTTTTTTGGTTGTTGTTTGGAGAACTGGATGAAACTTCAAAGGAGTGGAAAAGATGACAATCCTTTCTGACTTAGCCTGAGAACGGTCAGCTTTTTTTAAAACATTCTGACAAGAGATAAAGAACTGGACAGCAACGAGATAAACGAATTATATGAGCTCGTGCTGCTGAAAGATTGGCAAGAGAGGATTTCTTTCTTTCTTTTTTTTGCTGTCGTCAAAGACATCCAGCTATTTTTGCCATGTTCTGGTGGGAAAATAAACTTCAAGCCACCGCTGCAGGCACAACTGTGTCCTCAGACAGGATGAGCCAACACCACACACTCATTTGCTGTGTCAATCACCCCAATGGTACAATATTTACCAGCTATGCGTGCTCTGCTTGACTTGCGTGCAAGCTTTTAAAACAGTGCTAGGACTGAACCTAAAAGTTATGAGCCAATTTGGCCGGGGCCAATACACAACACCAGAGTTTACAGAAAAGAAAACTTAAGAAGTTAGCGTTCTTTATTACATCATGTGCAGTGTTAATGGCTCTGTGACCGATGAACTTTAGAGAAGCTGCTCCTGTATTTTCATAGGGATCTGAGGCCAGATAACAAAATATTTAGCATTGGAAGCAAGCAAAGTTTGGATGAAAAGCACTCATTAGTTGAGGAACAAAACAAGCTGTCAATAGATAAGAATCGGAAGGTGGGATTACACAGGAAATTACACTTTCACCCAAAGCAAAATCCAGCAGCTCTCCACCTACAATACTGTAGGGGACAAGTGTCACTTCAAAGCTCTAAGGTCTCAAACTAATCACAGACATTCCAGGAAAAAAATCCTCCCTAAAGTGACTTTTTGGTGATTAGGAGATGCCTGTTCATGCAAGTCCAAGCAGAATTGGTGGACAAATGAATAGTAGCTGCAGAGGTACAGTAAGAACGCGGAGTTATTAAGATGCTTGGTGTTATTAGCCCTAGAAGAGCATCACGTCTCACTCACGTGTCTAGACGGGACATGCACAAAAAACTGTCAGTAAGTTAAGAGATCTTTTCTGTGTGCTCTCCTAACAATGACTAAAGGTTAGTTACAAGGTGAGTTGTGATCTGCACTGATGGATGCTCATTACCAAGATATTCATAGTTGCCAATGCATGTATGAACGTATGACCATTCTTTGTGCGTTCTTGACATACAAACAGGTGTAATTGTGGAGTCCATGAAAATAGCACAATGTGATCAAAAGCAGCATCAGAATGAGAAGAATGAGAAGAATGAGTGTTATCAGCCAAGTATACGGTCGGTTCTCTTCCCTGCCATTCAAAGTTAGCCTGATTATCATCGACTTTCAAATCTCTTCGACTTGACGATTAACGTTTCCCAAATGCCATGGTTGACCCGCCTCCCTAGGTTTGTTAATGGTTGACTGGTTTCTGACAAAGTGAGTGGAGTTCCCGATTTTCCTGGAGATCAGAAACAATGTTTACATTGCTCTTGGCCTGACTAGAAGCAATGTCGAAGGTATTGCGTCACTAGGAGGACGTGGCCTGGCTAATTCAAAGTACTGCTTCACTGTCATAATGGCACGAATGTGTATTTCATCACTTGGTATCAACCTAACCTGAATGGACTGAGTGTTTCTTCAACTAGTGGCAAACATTTATTGGTTATGTTTCAAACAAATCTCAATAATGGAAGATTGGTGCTAATGATTGATTGATTGATTGGTTTAGGGCTGACTGAATGGATTTATAGGCTAGCCTTTGAACTGGTACATTGTTGTCAGTGAGGAATTGTTAATTGTGTGTAGTTGTATGTTACATATAGAGGTTTGCATGGAATGAATAACTCCAGATATACCATGCCGACATGCACAGTACTTTTAACTTTTAATTAAAAAAAAACAAAACAAAAAAAACAGTCACACTGTGCTGTAGTAGGTGCCAATACAGAACCCACTGATTCAGCTTCTGGCTAGCCAGTGGCTATGGGGGAATCTGTAGCATTGACAGAAATGAGGTGTCAACTTCAGATATATTTCAAAATGATGAGTTACAGCTTGTTACAGTACTTACTGATGAGTTTAACTATTATATTGTATTACCATAGTGGGAATCCATGCCTTTACACAAAACTAATTTTCATAATCTTCATTCACTCCTGTCCAATGAAGAACACTACATAAATAAACAACCAATTATCCTGTAATAGTAAGTAAGAGGCCTCCATTACATGAACTTCAATAATGAACTTCAAAAATATATGGGCCTGATGGTTGACTTTTAATTGTACTTATTTGTTCATTTGTTTATTTATTTATTTATTTATTAGCTTTTCCATGATATCCAGGACAGTGGGAGTCCTGTTTTCAAGCCGTCCGCAATCAACCATCAATTTTCAGAGACGTGTTACATCCCTGTTTAGTCTACACTTCCCCTCTGTCTTAATGAATTGGCTGGGCTCCACGCCTACACACCTCCATTCCTCAAGCGCAAGCCGCAAGGAGGTTGACCTCAAGACACTCCTTCCCCAAATTGCCGCATTCTTTAACGTGCAAGAGCATATTGCAAAGACACTTTTGTGGAGATGCTACATCAACAACCAAGGCTGTGGCCTGCTCCTCTTGTACGGTAGATGGTCCATGACAGGATTAGTGGTTAGGGTGGAGAGGCCTCCGAGGCATATGAGGGAGCGAGCGAGCGAGTGAGTAAGGCCGCCTCTGCCTCCACCTGACAGCACCTTAGTCGTGGCTACGCTGGCTGTGATGTGTGCCACGCCTCTTCTGTTGAAACAATTAAGGCAGAAGAAGACACTGCTGTTTATTAACTGCCTCCTGAAGACGCGACCACACCCTTTGGTTTGTCTTAAAGGGGTGTTTTTTTATCGTCCTCTCTTGCTAATGTTGGGGAATAAATGTGTCGATAACAAAACAAAACAAAACAAACAAAGAATGCTGGGACACTATCCAATACTATCACCCCATGCAGCCACCACCCAGCTAGTATTAAAAAGGCAACTGGCTTGCCAAGGAGTGGGACGACAATGCCTCTCCACGGTAAAAGACTAAAACAAGCAAACAGTTCGAAGGTGTCTTGGTTACCGCGGCTGTTTTTGTTGAAGGCTGCATTTACCTTGGAAGCCTTAAGGCAGTTAAACACAAAAAACAACGTTAGGAAAGGAATCACGGCGAGTGGGTGGAAGGGTGGATGCGTTGGCAAGGACAGTCAACACACAGCGCTTTTATGATGGGATATAGAGGTCAATGTTGAGGCACTGTGTGAGTTCCTTTGAGTGTGTGTGTGTGTGTGTGTGTGTGTGTGTGTGTGTGTGTGTGTGTG
>NC_085880.1:3432325-3439825 GCF_034702125.1 Engraulis encrasicolus
AAAGGACAGGAGAGACAACAATCACAACAAAACAAACCAAGTACGACAGTGAGAATTCAGACCCAGAAATTACGGAGGTTCACTTGGAGTTGGACGTGAACTGAGGGGAGAGTTCACAGACTACTAGGGTGAGCTTAATAATCCTCCCAGTTCTTCTTTCGCAGCAGGGAAAAACAGACTTTGAGTCTTTTTGAAGTGCTTTTTGGGGTCTCTCCAGCAAACCCACCAACTCAGGAACAAAAAGAGAGACTGACAACGCAGGTTGATCCAAACTGACCTTCTTCATGGGAAGTAGCCATGTTCACCTCAGGCTCTTATAAAACACAAGTGAGATCAGAGGAGTCGGATTATGTTAACGTGGAACATCAAGAAAAACTTCAATGGATAAAAATCCCCCCATGCCTCACAGCTCAATCAATGGAGGTTTGACAACGACATCCAATACTGACAAAACAAACCACATATTTGTAGCACTCTCCAGCTCCAAAAGGCAGACCAGACAATGTGAACTGAAAGCAGTCTCATTTTCCTTCCATGTTTGAAAAAAAGACATATTTACATCCTTTCATGCTTTTCTTGTCTTTTGTTTTGGCTTTGTCATGCCTCATTTTTACAGCCCTCTCTCGCTGAGCATTGAATATGATACATTTGAGAGTTCAAAACTGTCCTTGGAAGACAAATATAGCCCAAGTCGCATCAACTGACTTTCACTGGAATGCAGAAAAAATAGGCAAACAATTACAGGCTGCCAAAGACAGTGCCAGTTCACCGCTACTGGGGCTGTTTTCAATCTGGGGTAAAACATGGAACTCAGCAGTCTCGAGAACGAGCCCAACCATTATTTGCTGGTAATTTTCAGGCCCTCAAGACCACAGAGAGAAGCTAAAAACTCAGCGACAAGCTACTCTTGGGGTCACAGGATTTTAAGCTGTGTGAGAAAGCTTTCTTGTCAGTTGGTTTAAAACCTGCTTTAACCTTGGTACTACTGCCCAAACACAGCAAAGGACAAGCTCTAGCATGGACATTAAAAAAAAAATCATCAATCAAGTCATCCTTGCAGTCATTTTGGGGGAAAAAAGTATTGTGGAAATGGTGACACTAAATTATCTCATTGTCAATGATATCATGCCCATCTATGAAAACCACCCACAGTGGCATTTTGTGCTGGGCTAGGAAGAAGCGGCTGCTCTATGGATCTCTTTATTCTCAGCGGCAGCGCCCTTTAACCAGTAAAAGCAGTGTGGGCAATGAATAAGCTGATGGCTTACCTCGGTGACGCCGGTTGGTGATGCACCTAAGATTGACGTGCCTCTTCATGAAGTACGCCGCCAGGCGAAAGGCCGGCCCTGCCAAAGACAACACACATGTGGGAGTGAGGCTGCTGTTCTGTCGATATGTACTGCTTCGTCGAAATGAGCTGTTAAAATAGCCAAAACCCTAATAGCCAAACCACTGATCCCGTAGCCGTTGGTAGCGCAGCTCGACAGGTACAGTAGGCCATATCGACAGGGCACCAAGCTGCAAGGTGGGGAGGCGAACAGACCGCGTGGAAAAAAAGAGAGACAGCGAGAGAGCTTGGAGTCATCGTGACGAACGCACGGTGCCTGTCGGGTCGTACAGGAGACGCCGAGCATTTTCATAAAGCGTAGCGTACCCTATAATCAATTGGGCCGCGCTTGTCGGGAGCCTGTGGTATTTAAATGAGTGCTGATATATGCAAAATAAAAAAGGGGTGAGAAAGAGAGGGTGAGGGAGGGAGGAGAGAGAGAGAGAGAGAGAGAGAGAGAGAGAGAGAGAGAGAGAGAGAGAGAGAGAGAGAGAGAGAGCTGTAAAGAGCAAACCACTTCCAAATGCAAAAGAGATTGGCTTCAATTACACGTGGGATAAGGGGACGGACCACCACATCCACAAACACTCGAGACAAGATGGGAATGAGATGGATGTTTCTCAGAGGCCCAGTTAGAGGTGCAGACTTTGGGGAAAGACATGTTTATATATGTGCTCAACAGCCAAAATTAACTTTCAAAAAAAAGGCATCTGCTGAATACTTCAAAAATGAAAAGCATACACGCCCCCTTCCACCCCATTCCTCCACTGAAGACGAATCACAAACACGAAATATGTAGGATAATGTAATACAGCAATTTTGCGTTGGAGAAAGGAAGGCCATGTTACCAATATTGAGAGTCAAGTCAAGTCAAGTCAAGTAGGTTTTATTGTCAATTTCTTTACATGCACTGGTCATACAAAGAATTTGAAATTACAAAGAGCTAACCTCTTTTCTTGAAATGTGCCCATACTAATTGAGAAAGACATTTGTACATGGCCTAAAGTAACGAAAACATCTTCTCTGTTCAAATTGGCTTTGATGTCACCCCCAGGGGCCTTGGATGATTGCTATGATGCTTACGTGTTTAGCTGCACCACACCTGCACTTTCAGACAGCCTGCCCTGCCATTGGATGACAGCCAATTCCTATAGGTCAATTTGATGCTTTTGACAGAGCAATCATATGGTATTAAAATAATCAAATGGGTAAAGGGAAGTGTACTACCAAATATTTTCTATTCTAATTTTTAAATTTAAACCGTCTCTGGTACTACTCCATCAACCCAACTTTGTAGTCCATCTCTAACCAAAAACAGCAACGCAAATGAGCATCAATTTGCACAAACAGAGTTGCTCCAGGACTGTGGGAACTTAGTTTGCACAAGTTTGACATATTAGATCCAAATTAGGGGCTACACCTTCAATGCTATGGGCACTGGGCAGGCTCGGCTAGGCCGGCCTGAGCGCCTTGCTGCAAATTAAAACTGCCATGTCAACAGCTTCGGCGCGGCTGCTCCATGATGCCAGAGGCTGCTGGGCCTTTGATGTGCTCAGTAATAAGGCTGACACAGTGCCCAAAGAATTTACTGCCTCCGTTGGTGTGTAAGTGTGTGTGTGTGTGTGTGTGTGTGTGTGTGCGTGTGTGCATGCGTGCGTGTGTGCGCGCGCAAGTGCACACCGGATGATGAATTCATCATGCTTCAATGGTTTTGTGGAAAAGGAAATCGGACGTGTTGTTCTTCCCTGCTGGTCCGCAGGCCTGGCTCTGCTGACAACAGAGTGAGAACTCAGAAGGGATGAGCGACTGATCCCGGCCTTTCCTAACGAAGCGACCTTTTAACCACTGCGCCAATAAACGTGTTTACTTCCTGATTGTGTATCTCCACCTAACATCCCCTAAGGTGTCATCCAACATTCTCTCTATTTTACATGAAACACACCATTGTTTTGCTTTTTTTCCTTTTCAAAGCGATTGGCTAGATAACCCACTGCAGATCTACAGTAACAATGGCGTGTGTGAAAGGGGAAGAGAAGTGAGCCGAGGCTGTGATTCATTTGAAGGCCAAAGAGTCCAATTACAGGCGGCGGACGCCAGCGCACCTCTCCAGATCAGATGTGATTTGCTTCTGTTGCCAGTTTAAAAGCAGGACATCAAAAGAGGCATTCCTCATCAGGAAATGCTGTCTCCAAGCCTCCTGCTTGGCATTTAGTCAATGCAAATCT
The DNA here is from genome assembly GCF_034702125.1 of Engraulis encrasicolus. Taxonomy (NCBI): domain Eukaryota; kingdom Metazoa; phylum Chordata; class Actinopteri; order Clupeiformes; family Engraulidae; genus Engraulis; species Engraulis encrasicolus. The sequence continues at coordinate 3,435,878 of NC_085880.1, forward strand.
CCATTCATTCCCTATTATTCCAAGACCAGGCGGACTTTGCATAGTACAGTAGAGTACGGTCATTCAAGTTTACACAATTCGTACAGTACAGTAACGGCATCATCTGCATAAATGCAGTTTGGTCGCATTTTTAAGGACAAACCAATCAAATGCAAATCTAGTGGCTTTATAAAAACACACGCACCCATGCACACCATGTTTTTATTTAAACCACTTTAGCACACGCACAAGGGAAAAAAGATCTCTACTGACCCAGACCCTGTTTGTCATTGCTGAAGGAATGCAAGACACAAGTCTGCAAAAAGACGGAGCACTGTTGCCTAATCTGGGAGGAATTTGCGAGAGAGAGGGAGAGAGAGAGAGGAGGGGAAGGGCTCTGGCTAACACGCTAGCAATCCAGTTGCGCTTTGTAAACAGGACAACAGGCATGAGAAAGCCATGAGAGCCTTCTCTGTGGCTGTGTTAAAGCTGCAGACTCTGTGTCTGTCTGACTGTCTTGAGAAACTCTGCCCCGAGGCTTGTTGGGGGGTACCAACAAAATATTCGCCGCCACTACCAGCCCCAAACTTCCACAAGCAGCAAAAATTCATTAAAATATACCACACACACACATATGAGAAAGGCAGGCAGGCAGGCAAAATACTTTTTGTTGTTCCTCCCTGCCGTGAGCGGTTCCCAGTGTTACCATTCAACACGACCATCGAACAAATATTGTTGGCTTATGCATTCTTAAGCAATTGGACTGCGGAAAATCAATGGGTTGGGCTCGGGGCGGCCACCTGTTGTCAATAACGAGGGCGGTTTGTGGCCAGACCGGACCAATAAGAGTGCACATCATATCTCCGTGTCTGATGACACTATGGTTCCTTGAACAACAGGCTCGCGACACTTCAAAAGAAAGCCTGTTGTGGTCGTGTGCATAATGCTATGCAATTACCATGTCTGCGAGCCACAAAACTGCCTCCCACGAGCGCTACACAGTGGTTGAGTGATTGATAGGTACACCTCCGCAGTCCCCCCCAGCTTCACTTAATGCTTTAACAACAGCCTTTCTCTACCTCTGCTAGAAGTTTGTTTGAAAATGCACGGTATAACGATGTTTTCCATAAATAACTGGCGATCCTTAGAGTCCTCCGCAATGGAAAGCATTCAGTCAAAAAAAAGAAAAAAACCATACCGTTACACAAAAGTGTCACAGGGGAGAAAATACAACCTCTTCCACCCGTGTGATGGAGTAAATAAGGCACTGGGAGTGACTGTTGTTCTACTCACAGCCACTCACCGATCATTAAAAACAACTATCTCCTAATGGAAAAGATGAACTCCCCCAAGGCCTGACAGAGCAGCCAAGCAGGCTCCTGTAAAAAGATATACGGTGCGGTTCCACCCTCTGAAAACCGTAAAAGTGGGGTTCCCATGCTTAACGGTGCCATCATCGTTGCCACCATAACTCATGACAAAGAGAGAGAGAGAGAGAGAGAGAGAGAGAGAGAGAGAGAGAGAGAGAGAGACGTCTTGGGGCCAGAGGGGGAAAAGCCGCCACAGAGCAACTGAGGTAATTAGGTATTAGCCTATTTACATAATGACCGTGTTCGGGCTCGGAGCCCTCAGGAGTTTCGTGAAAATGTAACGAACGCAACGATCTTGAGTGGCAGGCCGATAAATCAAAGCAGGACATGACAAAAGAGCCAGAAATCAATCAGAAATATGTTCTGTTCTGACAGCGGCCTGGTCGTTTGTTTGCAGGTGGTTGCTTTTATAACGATACAGTCACCACCGGCCTTAGTGGTGACTTCAGCCTCCAAACTTCTCTGGCCTCCGACAAGAGCATGAGAAAGTAACAGGGGGAAAAAAAATCAGGCTGCTTTGTCATAACATTAGTCTTGTTCATAACCCAGTCAGACCCTGGGGAAGTGGTTTTCCCCCTTTTTGTGCTTTAAATACACAACACTGGATGCCTTCTCCGAGAGGTATGCAGATGGGTATCAATCTTCGGTTTCTCCTACCCATTTCTGGAGTGGGAGGGAAAGCGGAGGAATGATCGGCGCTCCCGACTCATCAGCCTGTGTTTTGGGAGCTTCAATTTTGTCCATTATAAATGGAAGGATAACACCCTTCGCCCCCCAACCCCCACACTTCCCCCCTCCTTCTCCTACTCCGTCAATAAAGTTGGAAGGTATTTGGGTTCTTTTTCTCCCTCTCTCTCTTCCCCTGGTGATTTGAGCCTGCCAATTCCCAGGACAAGGCAGACTAGAATGTCTGGACCCTGAGTTGGGAACCACGGAGAGGCATGGGCTTGAGACATCAGCTGTTGCGCTCGCGGCCTCCTAAAGCTTCCCCGCTCCAAGCAGGAGTTGCTCTTGGCCACCGTCCCAGGGTCTTTTTGCGCTAAGTGATTGCCTCGTTCACATTCGCGTTTCCGTGCTCTGAGCAAAGTCGCGCGCATGCCTTGTGTTTTGATTCATTCGCCTATCTCCTCGTCTCAAAGTCTGACTACCTGACTGCATTTTTTCGTGGAGGTTTGATCCGACAAGGCGAGACAAGTTGCCGCGGCAAGCACTCGCTGCTTAAGCTGTGTTATGTGTCACGAGCCAATGTTGTGACAGACCCTGTCTTAGAACAAAGGGGAACTCAGCGTGACAGATTAGCATATGGCGGAGGGCCACCGGGAATAGAAAGACAAAACTGTGTAATCACGTAATGGCTCACATAATGCAGCACACAAAGACACAGGAGATGCGTGCCTCTGCTGAAGACGGCTCTGGTCTTTGTTTTTCGTTGTTGTTATTTTTCACTTTGGGAAGCAGTCCTTAACAGTGCTGAGCCCTTGCCAGCCCGCTGTCATAATCTCCCACAACAAGACAACAATACAACGTGTCTGCCCACAGTCTCCACAGCGCTGAAATATATACAGTATGTGTATGCAAGGCTTTGTGTACACTAAAGCTACACCACGCATACTACACTAGGATCCCCCTGCCACCACCACCAATGACCTCACCACCACCCCCCAAAACTTTCACCACTTCCTGGTGAAACAATGAGGGTGAAGGAAAGTCAACAAACCAAAAGAATGCAATAGGAATGTGCACCTAAAAAACAAAGAGTGCAAGACAGGGTGATCCACCTCCAACCTCCATTTTGTGAGCCCCAACACTCCACGTCTCAAAAAACACGCACATACAGTACAGATACACACGTGGAAAGAGAATGCAGGAAGGAAATATTAAAAATTCTAATAAAAAAAGTTGATGGAAAATTATTACTAATGATTGACACTGAGGTAACATGCCCTCTAAGTTTCCAATGACCTTACAGTGCAGAGTGTACAGGTGGGATAGGCCCTGTCTGCATCTCTCTGTGTGTCCTGTTGTAACTGGGACGGGCTGGGGAGGGAGGAAACAGAAAGAGGGCTGTTGGGAGGTTGAAAACACACATACACACACACACACACACACACACACACACACACACACACACACACACACACACACACACACACACACCACATGTAAGAACGGAACGGGGCTTTCCTGGAAGAACATCACTCTCGCTGCGTAACCGTAGCCTCGGCTCTTCGGCCAACGCGCCTTATCGTTCAGCGCAGCATCCACCTGAAACAATATTTGCACATGAGTGTTCAATTTAACATTTGGGTGACCCCTCGGAAAGCGGTTACGAAAGACGCCGGCGTGGTGACGCAGGCCAATAGCTGCACAGGACTCGGGGACCACAGAATGACAAAGAAAACAAGTCAACCGAGCGAGCGGCACCTCCTTCGGTAACCCTCCGAGCCCAAAACATAATCTAACCGGCGAAATCCAGTAGCAGCAACGGCGGGCGGCAGCAGCACAGAGTGAGAGGCTGAGATGGAGGAGGAGGAGGAGGAGGAGGAGGAGGAGGAGTGCTGGACGTGACAGTGACGTATGGTAGATGGCAGAGGGACGG
>NC_085880.1:3449825-3454825 GCF_034702125.1 Engraulis encrasicolus
CTCTCTCGTTCTCTCTCTCTCTCTCTCTCTCTCTCTCTCTCTCTCACTCACTCACTCTCTCTCTCTCTCTCTTGCTCTCTCTCTCTCTTTCTCACTGTCCCATTACAGTAGTCTTCTTGACTTTGCCCCCTCTCTCTCTCTCTCTCTCTCTCTCTCTCTCACTGTCCCATTACAGTAGTCTTCTTGACTTTGCCCCCCCCCCCCTCTCTAGTAGTCCTCTTGCCTTTCCCTCTCTCTCCCTCCGCTCAGCCAATGGTCATCTCACAGCCCTCTCTCTCTTTCTACCCTTTAGTCACCCTCCCCTCCTCTCTCCCTCTCTCTCCAGTCCTCTAGTTGCTCTCTATTTCTGCCTCTCTCTATCCCTGTCTTGCTATCTTTCTCGCTCTCTCTCTCATTGGCTGTCATTCCCCCCTTTGATGGGAGATCTTATATGGCCCGTAAACACATTCTGCCGGGTGTAAAGCTATCCAGCAACCCCCTCTTTCTGTGTCTGCATGTGTATGAATGGGAGTGTATGTATACAGTATACACACACACACACACACACACACATATCTGTGTGAGTTATAGGCTGTATATGTCAATGTGTGTGTGTGTGTGTGTGTGTGTGTGTGTGTGTGTGTGTGTGTGTGTGTGTGTGTGTGTGTGTGTGTGTGTGTGTGTGTGTGTGTGTGTGTGTGTGTGTGTGTGTGTGTGCGTGCATGTGTGTTTCTCACTCCACACACTACAGCGGTCACAGCCAGCCAGGCAGGCAGGCAGGCAGGCAGGCAGGCAGGCAGGCAGTGCTGCCTTAAGCCCCTCTCTTCAGAGCGCTGCCAAGGGGAGTCAGTGCTACACTGTGCAGCGCTCGCAAAGCCCTCTCCCACGGCTATTAGTGACCATTCATCTGGGAGCCTGGGAAAATGCCTGCACTGCCGCAGCACCAGCCCCAGCCCCAGCCCCAGCCCCAGCCCCCACTAGGGGCATTACACTGCACGGCGCTGCACAGCACCCCCGTCCTGCCAGGTGTGCCCCCTCACCCATCCACGCACCCACCCACCACCAAAGACACCCACCATTGCCACCCCACTAATGCACCACTGCACCACGCGACCCCACCCATCTCACTTCACATGCTCACATACTCACACATACATACCGTGACGACCGTTAGCCTTGTCACCTGTGCTGCCGGCGGCAACGGGGTGCCTCCGACACTCTCATATACAGTACGCACATGCACCCACACTAAAACATGAACACATGCACACCAACGCGCGCGCCGCGCACACGCACGCACACACACGTAAAATACACATACACATACACGTACACACACACACACACACACACACACACACACACACACACACACACACACACACACACACACACACACACACACACACACACACACACACACACACACACACACAAACACTTAAAATATACATACACGTACACGTACACATACACGTACACACACACACACACACACAAAACCTGAACTAGCCCTTGGTGTATAGACCATAAATCACAAAGAGGACAGAGGAGCAAGGTGAACAATGCAAGTATGCAGCCAGATGACGGTATCTCTATACTATAGGAATAACAAGCCCAATAAAAACACTTGTGATAGCTGTGATTTTTTTTATTTCTAAGTTTCCACATCCACAGAAGGAAATGGAACATCTGCAAGAGCTGTCCTCACCACTGGACAATAGGCCTGCGTGACCAATTGGGATTCTCATCCCATGCTGCGAGCTGTTGAGTTGCATTTTTTTATCACTGCGTATTCCGTATCTGTTCTGTTCCGCCCCCCCATGGCTATCAAACAGACACCACTTCCCAATGTCAAGTGTATGAGCCTTGGAAGTGTGTCAGCCTAATTAGTCAAACCCAGTGATAAGATACTCCATAGAGTTCACCAAAGATTATCCAATCACTGGGCGTAATTACGAAGGCTGATACACTTGGAAGGACGCACACTAGACATTGAGAAACGGCCAGAGACTTTGCCTGAAATGGGGAAACCGAATACGTAGTTGGTGGATAGTCGTGGTGGACTGGACATGGGAGTTGTGGTAGGGTTTCTGCCACAGGGTTTCCTGCTAAACACCGTAGGGCTTTTTGCCAGGCGGATGGGGTAGGCGTGGAACCCAAGAGTGGCACAAGTCTGCCAAGGAGCCGGAGGAAAGCTGAGACCTCCGGTAACGAAAAGTGAGTAATAAAATGTTCTTCAAGCCGATTAACTGGGATTTTTTGTTAATAGGCTATTTTTTATAGGTTAATTTTCTTTCTTTTTTAATGTATTTTATTTGGGTTTTTTTGCCTTTATTTCAGATAGGACAGTGAAGAGGGACAGGAAGCGAATGTGGAGAGAGAGACGGGGTAGAGATGGCAAATGACCCAGGCCGGATTCGAACCCTTGGGCATGCAAGCCCAAATGTTGGGGCCCTCAGCACCCCCCCTTTATTGGTTAATTTTCACACAGTGGCTAAAGACATGCTGACTCATGTTCTCTTCCTTTGTTTTTTTCCCTTATGTGGTAATCACAGCTGGTCTCACAGTGACTCTGCATCTGTAAAAGTCCTGTTCCAAATTTGTGCTTTTTTTCAAACGTCTCCAAATATGCAAAGATGCTTCCATGGATATGTTATGTAAGGGTTAACGTTCGGCGAGAAGGTCGCTACCGTGGAATAGCAGCACGACAGAGAGAATCTTTAGACCCCGACGCGGAGCGGAGGGGTCTTGTTCTCTCTGAAGTGCTGCTATTCCACAAAGCGACCGACTCGCCGAAAGTTAACCCGCTTATTATATGGATATACTTAAATGATTCACACATGCGGGGACATTTCTTTAGACCTATTTAATGTTAAGATTGTTGCTGCGCAAAACAAAACAGTGCCGTTGTGGAACACCGCTAGGCTACAGCTAGGTAGGCTAGCCAGGACAACAGGTGTTGTCTATCGCAGCAGCTGATTAGAGTGACAAAAGACCGGACCCCCTGCGGAGTGATATGAAACATTCGCTTTAGCCACTGACTTGTATACAAGCCAGTGGCTTTAGCAGTGAACGTCTTGTTGCCATTGACAGCGGTAGCCAGGACAACGGGTGCTGTCTATCACAGCAGCTGATTAGAGTCTTGTTGAAAAGTCGCTTTAGCAGTGAAAAGTCTTGTTGCCATTGACAGCGGTCTGTTATAGACCAACCCGTCCGTTATCGAAAAATAACAGACGTCCGAACGTTGGGGAGCCCCGTTGAAATGAATGGAGCATTCGACAGATGACGTCACAACCATATAATAATACATTTTATTTATCTCCGTTCCCATCACCCCACCCCCCAAACAAAATGACATTGAATTGGTTTGGATCACCATCATGAGCCAATGCCCAGCCTCCAGTGCCAGTGCCCGTGCCCGTGCCTGTGACAGGCAGTTATTGTGCCCTCTCATTCACATCCACACGCAAAACGCTTAGGGGTGGCTGGGGTTGGTGCTTTGCTTCTTAATTACCCCTCTTGGTAAAACATAGCTGGCATCGGCTTCGTCCTAACAGCTCCTGATCCCACTACCCCTCTGGCTCCCCCAATAACTCACACGCACTACCAGACACAAGCACAGTCTCTCTCTTTCTGTCACACACGCACACACGCACACACACACACACACACACACACACACACACACATCCCGTGTCTATCCACTTCACACACACTTTGACGTACCACTGTGTCTCCTCATAAACATATACGTTCACACATGTGCAAGCAAACACAAACACACGCATGCAGGCATGCACGCATACAAGTACACACACACACACACACACGCATACAAGTACACACACACACACACACACACACACACACACACACACACACACACACACACACACACACACACACACACACACACACACACACACACACACACACACACACACACACACAGCACCACCACCACCACCACCACTAAGCACACTCCATTATCCTCTAGCTCCCCGCAGCCAAAAGGTCCTGTTTGGGCCTGGGTTGAGCCAAGGCATTTGGTGGGAAAGCTTTCCTTCTTCCAGCCATCCCCCCCATCCAAACGCATAAATAACTCACATGGCTGGGAGCTGCTCGGCCAATGGTCAAGCAGCACCGGCCATTCCTGACGTGCGTAAAAAGGAGTGCACTTTGCAGCTGAGATTGCTCAGTGCTGGCTGCTGAGGGAGAGAGGGAATGGACTCTGGCAGAGAGAGGACACTAGCCTGCACGCTGGACTGGACGCTGGTCCCAACACTGCCGCTCTGAGCTGTAGACGCAAAACGCACGGGACTGCATGCGCACGTCATGGACCTAATAAAAGCAAGGGTCAGGACACTGCAGCTCGAGTCTGAGCTGTAGACGAAGGGGTTTTGTACAGGGGTTTAAAGTGATACCGTCCCATTTTTGGAACCTTATTTTACACCTCCCCTCAAGTTAAATGATAGGGTTTTACCGTCCTCCTGTACTTTCAACCGTTCTCTGGGTATGGCAGTGCAAATTTTACCTCCAAGCTAGCAGTTAACATTGAGTCCTATGAGACCAGCTGGCGGCTAACTGGTCTCATAGGACTCAATGTTAACTGTTAGCTTGGAGGCAAAATTTGCACTGCCATACCCAGAGAACGGTTGAAAGTATAGAACAGTGATTCTCAAAGTGTGGTCCGGGGACCACTAGTGGTCCGCGACAGAGCTCAGGTGGTCCTTGAGGGGATTTCTATTTTTCCAAGACAAGCTAGCTGTAAGCTATATTTGTATCATTATTACAAAGCTAAACATAGCTGAAGTTTTGTTTTCACCATAATAAGAAAAAAGTATGATCGGCATCAAAATTAGCAGTGTCAAATTAGCACCTGACAATCAATTCAGTTGACAGGTGGTCCTTGAACATTTTTTGGGGGACTAAGTGGTCCTTGGTCTGAAAAAGTTTGAGAAACACTGATATAGAAGAACGGTAAAACCTTGTTATTTAACTCAAGGGGAGGTGTAAAA
>NC_085880.1:3459825-3464825 GCF_034702125.1 Engraulis encrasicolus
TTGTGTCTCTGGTTTGATGTTGGTGCTCTCTGACTATTTGTATGTGCCTTGTTAGGGTAGGTTACTCTCCAGATGTATATATATATACTAAACCATCTTTGCATCTGCACTTGTTGTTCTGTATATTTCCTGTGCACTTGTAAGTCACTTTGGTTATAAAGCGTCTGCCAAATGCAATGCAATGTAATGTAATGTAATGTAAAAGCAGATCAGCGTCTACTGCCGATTTACCATACATTAGTTAAATGCTAATGTAATGTAATGTAATGTAGTTAGCGTTAGCCTCACTGGATGGCGGAAATGATGAATCACCAAAATGATTTTGTAAGCATTATTCTAATGTTTTAAAAAAAACTCTGCCAAGACCTGCTTCAACACACAACCCCATCTACACACACCCTATTATCCAACTTCTATCCACTTACTCATCCTTTACAACCAATTAGTCTTCTGTACGTCTGAAAGGTCTCTGGGCTACTTTAGCTCCATGCTGCTCCTACTAAATGTGCAGCTTGATCTGGATAACGGCCAGAGGAACACTTACACAAAAAAAACGTAAGCCTTCAGCTCCAGGGCTTCACTCTCGACTCTTCTCTTGCGGTGAGAGAGGTGGCCTTAGGGCCCCTGCAGAAGAAGCACACAGAGCCATCATCATGCAATCCACCTCTGCAGTGTGTGGCAACATGAGTGAGGATACAACCACTCACGCCCCCCCCCCCCCCCCTACTACACACACACACACACACGCACGCGCACACGCATGCGCACATGCACACGCACACACCTGCCATTCTTGAGTTTCATCATCGTGCACAGTACTCCTCTGTAATGTGTGCCAATAACAAGAATATCTGCCATCCACCCCCAACCCCCCCCCAACCCCCCCACCACACACAGGCACACACCTCCCTGCTCCGCTGCACACCTAGCCAGGCTGTGCACTCCTAGTGACGCAACTCCTTCAGCATTGCTTATGCATGTTTATTTTATTTTATTTTATTTTATTTTATTATTATTATTATTATTATTATTATTATTATTATCATTTTACCTTATGTTTTATCTTAATGTTTTAAATGTTCTTTGACTCCAATGTATTTCCTTCTTTCTTCCCTGTTTCCTTTCTTTTTGGATTTGTTAATTTTGTGAAGCACATTGAGTTGCACCTGTGTATGAAATGCGCTATACAAATAAACTTGCCTTGCCTTGCCTTGCCTTGCCTTGCTACCAGTCAGGTCAACCATGCCGTTTGGGAAATGTTAACTTTTATGCTCTTGGTGAGACCACGTCTCGAAGACATTTTAAAGTCGATGATAACCAGGCTACCTAACGCACACCTCCCCCAGAGATTCTTTAAGTATATAGAGATATGCCAATGTAATAGGTTGCTATGGGCACCTAACATGACCAGGTTCCGGTCTGCCTAAAGGGACGTGTCATAATACTCCTAGCATTGAATAGAACAGTCCTTAGGTCTGCCTAGGTCTGCCTAAAGGGGGATTCCCCCCCCCCCTCCCCCTTGCAATAATAGAACCCGGAAACAATGGGCCAATGGAACTTCTCTCTCTCTCTACTCTCTCTGCCTCCCCCCTTCACCACACAGCACATCCATACACCAGCCCGCTCGCCCGCCCGCCCCCGTCCTGTAGTGCCACACCCTCTTGCACACCCACGTGCCCCGACCTTTATAGGCCGCCGTGCTGCCTCATGCAGCCCTGTGCATTCCAGCCAGGGCGTGTAGTGTGGTGTAGCGCAGCAGGCAGGGAAGGAGGGAGGGAGGGAGGGAGGCAGGGAGGAAGGGAGAGCCACCTCCAGTCTGGACTCGTCCTCTTTTACAGCTCACTCGCACCCGCCCTTGTGGCATTAGGCAAGCTTCTATGACACACACACACACACACACACACACACACACACACACACACACACACACACACACACACACACACACACACACACAGAGGCGCATACACAATCACACACACACACAGGCGCATACACACATGCACACACACAGCCAACACACACACAGAGGCGCGCGCGCACACACACACACAGTACAAGGCCTGTACTGTTAGTGACACCCACGCAGGGTCAGCATAATTTTTTGGCACAATCATTTTGATGGGCTTCACAAAAGCAGAAGTGGTGGAGACAGAGATGATGATGATGATGACACGATGATATGATGATAGTTTCATTCAAGACACAAAACACGCACACAAATACAAATACAGGCAGGTACAGACACAGACGGTCAGACAGACAGACAGACAGACAGGCAGGCAGGCAGGCAGGCACAGGCACACACAGGTGTGCATACACACATGCAAACACACACACACACACACACACACACACACACACACACACACACACACACACACACACACACACACACACACACACACACACACACACACACACATACCCTCAGACACACACAACATACTCAGGGACACACCCAACATCTGGATTTTGGCAGTGTGCAATTTTGCATTCCTTGTGTATACACACCTATAGCTGAAACGAACCATCCTCGGTTGATGTATGATTTGATGACAACCATGGTTCCAAACAAAAGAATACAGAGTCCACAACAATGATTAACTCTCTGACAGCGGTAATAAATCTACTCCCATCTTTGCTTCCGCGCTGAATCAAATGTGCCTTGCTATTCATATCACAACTGCTGGTAATTGGGGCATATAATTGCAGGTTTTTATCGCTGTAAACCAATTATCGCTTATGAAGAAATAATAACACGAAAAAATCTGGCGGGTGGGAATGGACAATTGAAAGGGATAAATTCAAGGAATACTAATATTGATACAAAAATAAATACATGCAGGGCTGGGCCATGGAAAAATATCAGACTAATAATAGCCTTTCAACTGGCAGGCATGTCAATGCCGAGTAGTCTGATGTCCTGGGGAAAAAATGATTTCTCTGCCTCAGACACTACACCATAAAAACGTCTGGGTGTCTGCAGTAAATTGAACAGGCAGCTACTGGGGTGGGTGGAATCCTTTATATTGTTATATACTTTTTATTACGATCATAATGTCTCTTCTCTTACACTGTTTCATATTAATATAGTGCAGAGTGTTAAACAGTTCCTGAGTGACATCAGAATGCTCAGCAGAATGCAGCACGTGTGTGAGAGAGAGAGAGAGAGAGAGAGAGAGAGAGAGAGAGAGAGAGAGAGAGAGAGAGAGAGAGAGAGAGAGAGAGATATCCCGTTGAGTAAGTGGGATCAGCTTTAATACATGGTTTGAAGGCAGTAAAATCATTAGCATGGAGCCGAGACACACACACAAGGCGCAAGGCCCAAAACATTGTGTCTGACCCAGTACATCCCTTGCTCACTGAAGTCCACAAATTGCCATCAGGAAGGCAGAATAGGGCTGCAATAGCAACCAAAAGCGCCTAGAAAAGCAATTTATGTGAGGTGCAATGGCAATACACAACTCATGACAGGCCATGCAGGAAATTCATTTTCTTGATATTCTGTATGTTGCAGAGTGTATCTATTCTTATGTATTGTTTTATAAGGTTGTGAAATAATTAGTCATTGTGATGGATGACTTGTTTATTTATTGTAGCATTTTTATCCACTAATCATAATTGTCTCTCTGTTTGTGCTTTTCAACCCTCCTGCGAGTCTATTATGGGAAGTTTGCACTTTTGTGAATAACAGAGCTATAACAACAATTGAAGGATGGGCAGTTTACTGAAGGTGAGGCAGGCAACACTTACCAGAAATCAGATTTGTTCACACAGACGCATGGACACGCGCGCACACATGCACACACAGACACACGGACACACACACGTTTCTCACGGTTGAACGGATGGTAGCTGTGACCTCACCACATATCCTTGAGCAAATGGTTGTGGACTGGACGGTTATTGCTTAGAGCAGGTGCATATATGTATTATGTATAATAATAAAAACAGAATTTGGTAAAACTGCTTTTATTCATTGTGCCCCAACTCACCGGAATGAGCTTCAGAAATCTCTTAAGCTTGCTGTTTTTATGTCTGTAGCTGAGTTTAAAGCCTATCTTAATGACACTTTTAAATCTGTCTGCACTTGCTTTTAATCTTGAAATCTCCTTTTAATCTTGTTTTATGTTTATTATTTTATGGTTTTTATTGTGTAATTTTATCTCTTCATCCATATTAATCTGTTCTGTTTTGTCTGTGTCCTGTCTGTAAATGTAAATGTAATGTGTGCTGCCGCCTTGGCCAGGGCTCACTTGTAAAAGAGAATTTTATTCTCAATGTGATTTTATTTCCTTGGTTAAATAAAGGTAAAATAAAATAAAAAATGTATACAACTTCATGCTTTTCTATGAGGTGCACAGAGAGCATCAAGTTCTTTATAGACGTGTGTGAACTAGGGATGCAAATTATCGATTAATTCATTAATCATTAGTTGATAGTGTTATCGATCGACTTTCGATTAATTGATAAGCGGCGTTTTTTTCACCTGAATTTCATAGGGCCTTTTAAAATATCAGCTAAATAGTTAAAACACTGAGTTCAAAAAGTATAGGCCTATATCGTTATATTAAATTATATTATGAGAATTAGGCCTACATTATGATCATTAAGCCCATGTATTTTAATGTATTATGTTATATTATATTATATATTCCTCAAGTAATTACGCATTTGGAAAAGAAAGCAGACATGTTTTCTATGGCATCTCCACACCACCTTTGGTGGGGCATTGCTTGGTTTCACCCAGGAGTGAACTAGTAGCCCCAAGCCCCCTCTATGTCACCTTGCAGTTGCCTGAGATATGATGACAGACAACGCTGAGTGATCAGACTCAGACAACTCAGAACTTGTCTGCAATATAGGTGTGTGTGTCAGCCAGCATGATCAACCACAAGCATTTTAATTTTATACGCTTCAAAATAAAGAAATGCTATCTTTTGGGTGGTGTGTTGTTGTCCATAATGCATAGTAATGTCAACAAAGTTCGTTTCTGA
>NC_085880.1:3477325-3522325 GCF_034702125.1 Engraulis encrasicolus
ACTTGAAAGCATTTTTCCCACTCTAATTGCTTCTTTGTGAGCAAGAATGTGAGTCCTGTTGGGAATAAGGGGGAGGACAAGGGAGGAAGGAAGAGAAGCACGGGGCGCCCCCTTGTGAATGGGATGGAAAACAGCTAATGCACCTCAAAAGTGTTGGATGACTTTTGAATCATTGAGGAAAAAAAAGTATATCTTTGTTCGTCCTTTTACCTTTCTGTGACTATTATTTGACAACGAAACTAATAAAAAAAAACACTCTTTGCTAAAACGGATACCTGACTAAAAATATTTCACCAGATCTAACTGGAGGGGCAACACAAGTTTACTAGTGCAGAACAGCAGTTCATTAGTCTGTGTTTACTACGGCAAAATAGAGAATAGCTTCTCTTTTGTTGGATGTGACAGGACACCAAAAATAGAAAGCCTCATACACATGAACACACACACGTGTGTGTGTGTGTGTGTGTGTGTGTGTGTGTGTGTGTGTGTGTGTGTGTGTGTGTGTGTGTGTGTGTGTGTGTGTGTGTGTGTGTGTGTGTATCCATGCTTATGAGGGCATCCCATTCTACGATGAACATACAGGCCCTTTGCATTGCATTGCTTTGCATTGCATTGCATACCCCCACCACCCTTTTGGTCTTTGTGCGGTGGTAATCAACAACTGACCACCAGTTTCGGCTGACTGCTTCTGACAATTACCGTGTCGTGGGAAAGCGCTGCTCGGCCTGGAAGGGCCCTGTCAATCACTTGTCCAAAAGCCACTCACTGGGACCGAAAAACCTCCACACTGATTCACTTGCCGCCTTCTCTCCCTGCCTCTCTCTCTCTATCCGCCTGCCTGCCTGCCTGTTTATCTGCCTCTCTCCTTCCCTCCCTCTCTCTCTCTCACTGCCTGCCTGCCTGCCTCTCTCACCCCGCCTGCCTCTCTCCCTGCCTGCCTGTCTGTCTATCTTTCTCCTTCCCTCTCTCACTGCCTGCCTGCCTATCTCTCTCTCTCCCTGCCTGCCTGTCTCTCTCTCTCCCTGCCTTCCTGTCTGTCTGTCTCACCGTCTGCCTGCCTCTCTCTATCCGCCTGCTTCTCCCTGTGTGCTTGCCTCTCTCTATCCGCCTGCTTCTCCCTGTCTGCCTGCCTGCCTGCCTCTCTCTGTCATCCTGCTTCCCCCTGCATGCCTGCCTGCCTCTCTCCTTGCTTGCCTGTCCATCTGTCTCTCCGCCTGTCTGACTCCACATCTCCCTGTCTGCCTGTGTCTCTCTCCCCTTTTCCCTGTATCCCTCTCCCTCTCTGTCTCTGTCTACCCAGCTGGAGAACGGGGTGCTTGATATGTCTCTGGATTTCCCTCCCTATCAAGTTCTTCTTGCCATTCTTGCTCTCGCATTCTCTCTGCCTTTCAATCTTTCTGTCTCTCTCTCATACCCCCCAGTGTCTCCCCCTTGTTCTGCCTGTCTGTCTGTCTGTCTGTCTGTCTGTCTGTCTGTATCCCCATCCGCTCCTTCTCTCTGCTTTTTGAAATCTGAAATATGCCATTACAGCTGAAGGGAGGAATGTTCCCAGCACTGATCTTAGTAGTTAGAGTGAGTAGTGCAGTTGATTCCTTTTTTTCCTTCTCCTCCTACCCCCCTGAACACACACACACACACACACACACACACACACACACACACACACACACACACACACACACACACACACACACACACACATGCGCGCGCACGCACACACAGAAAATCTCCACCTCCCCGACTACAGCTGTAGAGAGCCCCAGTCTGCTCAAGACTCAACCAACCACAGGGAGGCGAGAAACATACTGACAACTTGAAGCTCAAGAGAGAACATGCACACAACAGACACAGAGGAGAGACCATGAAAATGTGTGTGTGAAGAGCGCGGTTGAAGACTCTTACAAATGTCCTAGCGTTCTCACACGCGAAAAACGCAGAAGCCGCGCCATGCTCCTCTCAACAAGGCCTTGTTCCTTATCTGGCACCATGCCCGGCACTGCAGCCCACAAAGTAACAGTATAAAACCCACCACACAACCACTCCACCAGATCCGCCGATAACAATGACAAAAGATCTCGCATGAAAAATGTCAACTCAACCCACATGCCAACCCCCCCCCCCCCCCACCCCACCCGGCCCCCTGCTGGCAAAGAAAAAGGCAAATCGAGATCTCTTCGTCATGATGTCTGTCTGTTTATGCACATATAAGCTGAACCTCAAGTGGTTTCATATGTGGCAGCGAGCGAGAGAGAAGAGGGCTAATGCCGGGTCAAGAAGGAGCTCATCACGCCGTCTTTCCTTTTCCCTTCCACTTTGGGAAGTTTTCCGAGCACATCCGAGCTTCACATGACAGGACCCGGGTGCAGTAACTCACAGCCCTGTGGAGACATCTCTCAAAAGCGTGTATATACTTAAATAGAGTGCCCTCTTATCAGGAAGTGCACTGCGCAACGCAGAAAATGAGCAATGCGCTAGTAGTGCACCAAGAATAGCTCGCTTAGTTACAACGCATGCAACTGCAAGCACTGCTTGAGTGTCACCGTGCCATGATGATAGCATAGAGACCCAATGACTCAATGTTGACTGGATTATGAATGAAGTTTAAGGGACAGTTCCGATTGCAGGAAGTGCCATTTCTAAAAAAGAGGAAGTCGTTCTGAGGGACTGACTTCTCCTAATGGTCCTTTCCTGTCACAGTCCCTTGCCCTTGCGGTCAACATCGTCATCCCGTATGACTCATTGCTCACTTGGTTGTTTTTTTTTTAGTCCATCACGGTGACTGCGCATCTAAGAATTTGAAATACCAGGAGGACCGCTCAGTGTTTCTACAGTTGGTCCTTTTACCAACAACGCTTCCTTCTCTAGTCCTTACTTTTGTAAAAAAAAAAAAATAAAAGTGTGGCCAGGAGATTGGCTTTCCAGGTTAAGTGGGGTGTGCAAACCAGGTCCAAAAAGAACATCTCGAACAGTGCCGCAGTTCCAACACCCATCCAACCAGATAGCGCTGTTCTCCAGCCAGGCTTCTACGGTGGCTCGTTTCTTTGTTTAGTGGGTGGCTCTCCACAAAAGTTGCATGAAGTTGAGAGAGAGAGAGAGAGAGAGAGAGAGAGAGAGAGAGAGAGAGAGAGAGACTCAGCCCCCTTTCTTCCCACATCCCCACCACTGGCTCTTGCCAAACACCTACATGATCCAGTGGACCTGCCAAAGCACACTGAACACTTCGCACATCCTCTGGAGCAAGACCAGCACACTCAAATGACAACCATCTCTCTGAACTCGCTTCACACACAAAAACACAAAGACACATACAGACATGCAGTACACAAAAACAGCCATGCAAAGGCACAAACAAGCATAGACAAAGATATAGACACACAGTCTCACAGTCTCTCTCTCATACACACACACACACACTTGCACACAGAAGCGCACACACACACAAAGACAAAGACACACGCGCCAGCGTTTGATAAATGTGTTGCTCTGTTTTCTGCCTGTAATCAGTAAGTAAATAAACAGCAAAGTGCTGGGCTCGTTCGGGTCAGGCCTCGACTCCTTTCACTTTTTTTTTATTTTCTTGGCCGTGCAGACAGCAGGTCTGCTCTGCATCACCAGCGGTTCCCAAGACACTCGTTACCTTCTCTTATCTCTCGCTCTCTCTTTCCCTCTTTCTCTCTCCCTTACTTTCTCTCTCTCTGAGCCTCAATCTCTTTTTGCCGTCCAGCACACCAGTCTTCTATAAGCTCCTTCTCTCTCTCTCTCTCTCTCTCTCTCTTTTTTCATGCTCTCTCTCTCTCTTTCTCTTTCTCACATACACACACACACATACATACACACAGCCTCAAACTCTTTCTCTTTTCTGCATCCAGCATACCCCTCCTCACCCTCCTCCTGAGGCTGTTTGTCTAACTCTCCACCACACTCTTTTAAATCGACTCAAACACGCTCAGTCTCTCCTATTTTTTTTTATTTCTCCCTTCTTCCCAACGGAGCAGGCTCCACTCCTCTCCATTCACCCATAATTGACCTCAGCACCTCCTTATTCCCATCCCATCCGATTCTTCCCCTTGGCAATGTCTGCTGCGTTTAGGGTTTTAAAGGTTCGGGGAAAGGGGGTGTGGGGTCTAGGGTAGCTACAGAGTGCTGTTTTTGCACCCTTACCCTTTACATGCCCACCCCACACCCCCCCACCCCATCACCTCCTACACCATCTCAATCATTCTTCTCTGAGAACCCGGCGCCCGTCGAAGCCCCCGCCTCCCCTTCCCCGAACACACACACACACACACACACACACACACACACACACACACACACACACACACACACACACACACACACACACACACACACACACACACACACACAAATTTAGCCACAAGGGCTAACACTAACCAGCCGCAGATGTTTACATAGGCAGTCCTGGGTGCCGTGAGGTGGTGGAGGGCTAGTAGGTTAGAGGTTTTTTTACCTCCCTTTAAATAGAGCTACACCGACCGCTGACACCAATCCTAACCCCTTAACCACCATCGCCACCACCACCACCACCACTGCCACCACACTCTTAATGCCACACACCTTCACAGCCTGTTTCACTCTCTGCCCTTAACTTGTGGCTTAAGTGGCAGAAAGGGCGAGCCGAGCACCACTTTCCAGTCTGTTTTACCACTTTATGCCAGCTGCAGGTGGGTTTGTTGGTGGGTTGGGCCGGGCGTGTTTGTACGGGCTGAATCACTTGCCTGACCATGCACTAAATCCCTCCTTCCCATTCGTGTTCTGTCCATTTAATGCCCCAGAGGACGACCTACGACGTGTACCAACCCCAGCCCACAAAGCTGCATTCTGCAAGATGAGACAGGGATCATTCTTTGCCAGCACTGGGCAAATGCCACAGAACCACAAGGACCAATGGCGGTCATGGGAGAGAGAGAGAGAGAGAGAGAGAGAGAGAGAGAGAGAGAGAGAGAGAGAGAGAGGGAGAGAGAGAGAGGGAGAGAGAGAGAGAGAGAGAGAGAGAGAGACAGAGACAGAGAGAGAGAGAGACAGAGAGAGAGAGAGACAGAGAGAGAGACAGAGAGAAGAAAGAACAAAGAGAATACAAAAATGCAATGGTGCAATGGTAATGCTGTGACAGGTTTATGACCTTCCAGTGCAGTCCCCACTTTACAATATCTGACTGCCCAGCTCCTCTCTCCCTTTGAAGAGGAATCTGATGGTCTCTGCCACCCGGCCTGGCACGCGTGTCACTTCCTTTACGCCACACGCACATTAAAGTCATGAGCGTAACTCTGCGTTTCCAGAAAATGACCCGATATTTCCTCTAACTTTAGTCATAGGAGGCTGTTTGTGGAAGACTAGCCACAGTGTGTGTGGTCTGAGATGTGGCGAAGTGGGCAGGAATGGTATTCGGTGGTGCTTGTGCGTGGATGTGTGTGTGAACGGTGGGGAGTTGTGTGGGGGGGCTGATTGCTTCTAGAGTGAGAATAACCTAGGCAAGAGAACAGAGCAGAAACATCTGTCACGGAGCAGTGCACTTAAAATTCTTACATGAAAAAAAAACAAGGAGCTCCAGACTCATATCAGCTCCTATGCCAGATGGATAGCAGAGAGAGAGAGAGAGAGAGAGAGAGAGAGAGAGAGAGAGAGAGAGAGAGAGAGAGAGAGAGAGAGAGAGAGAGAGAGAGAGAGAGAGAGAGAAGAAGAAGAAGAAGAAGAAGAAGAAGAAGAAGAAGAAGAAGAAGAAGAAGGACCAATGGTGGTCATGGGAGAGAGAGAGAAAGACAGAGAGAGAGAGGAAGATTGGAAAGTAAAAGGGGAGAGAAAGTACATGGAGAAAGAGAGAGAGAGAGAAAGGTTGGATGGTGGTTAATATGAAGCAGGTTTCTGCATACTTGTGTCGGCTACACAATGTCTTCGGAGACGTCACACATGACTGGAGCTGATGGAACAGTGATGAGGGTGGGGTGGTCAGTGTGAATGTACAGTATGTGTATATGGGCGTGTGTGAGTGTAGCCTATGTGTGTACGTGTGTATATGTGTGCGTGCATGCATGTGTGCGTGTGTGTGAGGGCACTGAAAAAGTGGCACACACACACATAGCTCAGCCCACCCCACCATGCTGTGCTTTTTGCAAAATGAGGCAATACTTTTGTGTGCATAAACACGCACACACGCACACATGCACACACACACACACACACACACAAGTTTCGCCTAGTTTTTAAAAAAAGGGGGTGGTTGCAGGGTGGACATATGTTAAAAAAGTAAAATCTGTTCTGCGATCCACTGCTAATGCTGTGAGGCCCACCATGCTCGCTAACTGACCAAAAGGGGATTACACTATGTCTAAATCTCCTCCCTTTCATTAGAGTAATGTACCTTGAGTGAAGGCGCTTCAGAGGGACTGCAGTCAGGAGGCCTGTTCCAACAGAGGTCATAGCCTCGCTAGTCTGGTCTGGACAGGACTGGACTGAACTAGGATGGGCTGGGCTGGGATGGGCTGACAGTAGGGGCTGGGAGTTAAACTTTTCTTGTTACATGTGTATATTAATGTGGCAATTTGCAGGGGAACAGCACGAGTTCTGATCACTGCAAACATGTGTTTTTTTCTCCTTTTTCTTTGAGTATTCAAAACGTTGCAGTGTTTTCATTGATGTATTGCAGCGATGTATTTGCCCACAATTTAGTGCAGCACTGCACAACCCCTAAAAAGCCACACACACACACAAAGACAGAGAGACAGAGAGACAGAGAGACAGACAGACAGACAGACAGACAGACAGACAGACAGACAGACACACGCACACACACACACACACACCAAAAACACTGCTAGCCATATGTTTCACACATCTGAACCACGAATAGCCAGAATGTAATTTTAGGGGGGGGGGGGGGGAGGGGGGGAGGATAGGATAGGATAGGACAGCATAGGCTGACAGACAGACAAGAGAGGGAGAGAGAGAGTCCCACAAAACGAGAATCTGGCTCCTAGCCTATGGGACACCCTTGGCATTAACATGGATGTCTAGAATCCTGGGTCAAAGCCTTCAATAGATGAAACATCAACAGAGAGGGAGACCTGGGGCTTTCCCTCAACTTAATGCAAACATCTGAAGCGCATTATGCCTGGCACTCATTTCCACTGGACTGGACTTTGGGAGAGAGGCTGCAGCCAACTCAAGTCCCAAAGACAGTGCAATACAAGAGGGAGGAGACTTGCTTGAATTTAGATTTAGAGGTTTTTGAAAAACACTATAACGCTGAGTATCATTTTAACACATGTGCTTTAAAGGTTGAAAGGCGGCGTGTTGGCGTTTCGGAGAACAGTTGCTGGAATCAATGAGCCAAACTGCTAAGTTGGAAAGTGAATCATTGCTTTTCACAGTTCATGGTAGTGCCTATTACTCAAGCCAACAACTGACCAGCAACTCTTCGAATTAGAACTGTGCGCTTTGAATGAGTAGATACCTCCCTCTAGTGGTCAGTAATATTTATAGCACTATTACCTTCATTTCCGCATCATAAGATTAGATATCTTTTTTCCATACCTTTAAGGTAAACTTGTTAGACATTCTGATGAGATGACATGCCTTGCACCACGAAGTATCTAGATAACAGATGGAACAAACAAAGGATCTGCTGTTAACAAGATAGTAGTGATGTGAAGTTATAGGGCACGTAACAGTAGCCTAATTTATAAACACGTTTCTGAGTGCATTCGCTTATTACAGAATTTGTTTGCTTGCTTGCTTTTTAACTTGGGAATTCTTAGCCAACTATATGGGACACAATGTTTTGGCCCAACTATGGTTATTTTCTGACACGAGGACACAATGTAAGCTTATGCATGGCTTTACAAGTCCATGTAAATAAATAAATAAATGTTTTGCTGATATAGTGTATTTATCCGATATTCCTTAGGTCTACAACTTGGGTGTTGTAGGAATATAGCGTGTAGGCTACTATTGGTGCTGTGTCTCCTGTGTAAACATTAGGCTATCGCTACTGGTCACTGACAGACTGTCAAAGAACGTGCTAACTTTAGCTCAGTTAGCCGCCACATACTCATGTGCAACGGACCGCCTACGTTGCTAGATTCATTGAAAACGGCAGACTGTGACTTTTACACGTTATTACCGTATGTATCGCCGAATTTAAGTCATAAAAGGCACAACACAGAGTATCACACAGACAAAACATACCATCAGACTTTTCCGCCACTTGAAATTTTGATTTTCAAGGGAAGGCGGAGCCATAAGCTGACGTCACATCCGGGATTTTTTTTTTTTTTTTTCTGAGCTTGCATAAAACATTCTGTTTACTGTAGAACAAATCCAAACAAGCAGGCTGATTTCATACGAGCATATAAATCCCTTCATAACAAAACAATATCTCCCTTCTTTATTCGGCATCAAAACATCATTGAAAAACTTTCAGCAATTAAAAGACAGACAGACAGACACACACACACAATGTAAACAAAAAAAAGATAATAATCTGGTGTAAAATTGCTTTTGTGAGGAAATAGATAAATATGTCAAGAATGACAATCCCTCTCATAATCCTATAAGAACAAAGACAGCTCAGTGTTTTATGCAAAGAGTAACTATTCTTTATTTGCATATCACAGATGTGCAGTTTGAATATTACATACTTGCATCCCTCCAAAACCCTCAAACATGATAGATGTCTTTGCAACATAGCATAATCAAACCAGAATAAACAATATTTACAAAACGGAATACAGCATTATCCATGGACAGCACATGTGCAGGTCATGCTACAACACATTATGAAAACACACATGGCAACATTTAACTTAATGCTGCGTACAGCCCTCAGTATGTGTGAGCTTTAAAAAGTGAATGCCACAGTTATGTAGAACATATGACCATGATTGCTACTTGAGAAATGAAAATCGGATGAGCAAATTGATCCTGGAAGTTGAATTCATACAGTGCGTGCTAATCCCAAGTGAAAAAAGAGGAGTATATAAAATTGTTTATTAAACATAGCATTAGCATAATATGCATTAGGTAGAATGCATGTCTTAAATTACACCTACATAAATAACAGTTTAAAATGCTGTATATTTTTAATGGCATCTTCCTCCAGTCTCCTGGTATAATTATTTGTACGGTAGTCCATTTATCAAACAATAATCTCTTGGTGGTCGTCAAGAAGCCGAAAGAGCTACTTCTTGATCACTTCTTCTTTTAATTTTTCTGCAAGGTGCTTCCTTTTCTGCAACCTCTTCCTTTCCTCTACTGATATCTCCTGCAGAGAGAGAGAGAGAGAGAGAGAGAGAGAGAGAGAGAGAGAGAGAGAGAGAGAGAGAGAGAGAGAGAGAGAGAGAGAGAGAGAGAGAGAGAGAGAGAGAGATATTCAACAGAGTGATCAACAAATGTTGGTTGAACAATTAATTAATTTCACACAAATTCAGGTTCAGAGGTGTCAAGGTGTTACAGTGGAAGTACATTTATGGAGTAAGTACACCACTAGCACATGATATTACACAGCCGTTACACCAGTTATTCCATTGTACCTAATGAGGTGGACAGACTTTGTTACAAAAAAAATAAAATCTAACAAGAAATAAGGAAATAAAGAAATAATAATTGCGAATAAGGTACATTAGACTCACTGAAGTCACTTGTGTTGGAAGGAAACTGTGGACGGTTGTTATTTTACTTCCACTTTTACTTTTGACCTCTGATCAGGTTAAAGCAACACTAAGTAGTCTTCATCTTTTTTTATGTTTTTTTTTTTAGACTTTTACACCTTGTGTGTGTGTAAGAGGGGTGGGGACAAGTAGGGAGAGAGATGAGAAGGACATGAAAATGATCTCTGGTCTGAATTGAACCCGGGTCCCTGGAGTAATGGTACAGCTCTCACTGAGACACGGTGCCTCCAAGTCATCATCTTTGGTTGCCTTACAGGTTTGGAAGCCGAATTGTCTCTCAAACTACTGCAAGTTGAACCAATTAAACCGTTTTGAAAACGTGTAAATTGTGTAACTTTTCAGAAAATGTGCCAAAAAGTGTTGCTTTAAGAAGTAACAACAACGAGGAAAAAGACTACACGTGAAGATCTCTACTTCTACTAAGACAAGGATGGTTTCTGTGGGTTCATAACAACTCTGCACAACACACTGGGTCCTAGATCATGACCCGTCACCTTTGGCCTTTGGTCCCCTTGGTGAGCACCCCCTGGCTGTGAGGAGGTGCCATTACTAGTAGCACTCACAGCCTTCTTGGGGACACTCTCCTTCTGAACGCGTTTTCGTCAACATTACACATTTGGAAGAAAAAGAAAACATGCATTACCTCTAAATAATTCTCATGAATTGTTGTGAACAGTGTGCGTTAACAGAACAACAGTTTTAGTGCAAGAGCAAGAGGTTGTAGTGGAATTAATGGAAATGAACTGCATTTATATAGCGCATTTCCACTCCTTAGAGCACTCAAAGCCTTGCATGTCTCACATTCAACCATTCACACTCACATTCACACACCAGGAGCAATTGGGGTCAAGTATCTTTCTTAAGGACAAACCGATGGGGTCAGGAAGAGTGGGGCTCGAGCCTACAACCTTCTGCTTGCCAAACAGGCTCCCCTACCACCAGAGCCACCACCGTCCCAACGTGCAATACACAACATGAACTGTAGTAGTATTTGTTTTGGCAATTTTGGGGTTTCAGCCTTTCAATGTGGTGGAATTACCGCATTCTCTAAGGCCTGTGAAAGTCAGTGGGGTTCACATTAGTGGCTAATTGAATACTGCAGCGACAGGCGCTGTGGGATTCCGATAAAAATTGAGCAGCAATTTTCATCTGATAGCCTCCCTTTGCTAATCATGGAAATCATTCCCCCTAATTGAATCTACGGATTAATCTATTCGTCAGATAGCTAATAAATGTGCGGGCATGAAGGTCAGTGCATGCAGAGCTTTTCTGAGTGTACGCTGAGATACTTATCGCTAGCTTCATGTAATACAGCAGAACATCACTACAGCACTACAACTATCAACACAGCAATAAGCTTATGTCTATGTTTAAAATGGATGATTTCTTCTCAAATAATGTATGACATGATATGACATATTTCTTCTCTGTTCATTTTGTTTCCGATCTACATAACTAACTGTAACATAGTGCACTCACTCTACACCTATGGGGAAAGTACATGATAACACATATTGTTGTACACTTTACTCCTCTGTAACTCCTCTGTTGAAGTTAACAGGAATAGTAAAACAAATTACAACCCAACATAATCCAGAATATTGATTTTGACAAATTTCTATAACTATACTACTCTGTTATTATACATATCACTGCCACAAAAGTGCTACAGGGTTTCAGTTTCATATCCATGTCTTTTAGCGGTTTGCATAGTGGAACGCCTTTTCTCGGAGGAAGCTATTAAGATGATCTATGGTAAAAGCAATATGGCTTTATAGCATTTATAACACCAAAGTGACACAACATGGCAGTAACTGACCTATGCTGTAGACAATACTTACTGCTTTGACTTAGTGGAGTCGTAGTTGACTTACAACGTTTGTATGCTTGTTAGTGGGAATACCCAGTCGGATATATTTAAAATTAATTTAAAGGGTTTTTTCACAAGAGTTTTCCACAGGCTTTCGTATATTTTGCAAGTGGAAGTTCATGTATGGTAACTCTAATTACTTTCTTATGAAGGGTAATGAATTCACATAAAATGATAACAGTAGTCAACATTTCAACCATTCCTTTTTTACAGTGTGTGTACAATGCAATAATAAATCTTTCTTGGAGGGTGCTCTATATGGTCTAGTAGTATGGCTGCATAGCAATGAAGCAGATACTGACCTGTGTGCAGTTGCGTGGGCTATGGTTACAGCAAGGTAGCGATAACGGACCTGTGTGCTGTGTGTGAGTGCAGGTACGTGGGTGGCTATGGTTATAGCAAGGTACCAATAACTGACTTGTGTGATGTGTGCTGTGTGCGGATGCGTGGGCGCCTATGGCTATATAATAGCAATGCAGCAGTAATTGTTCTGTGTGCTGGGTGTGGGTGTGGGTGCGGGGACGGCTACGGTTATAGCAAGGTAATTGACCTGTGTACTGGGTGCGGGTACGGGTGCAGGGGCGGGGGCGGGGGTCTCCTCTGGGTGTTTGGGCCTCTGCTGCTCCTTCTTCAGGGCCTGCAGCTTGTCCCGCTGCTGCCTCAGGTACTGGGCACGCTGCTGCAGCTGCTCCTGCTGAGATGCCGACAACTCCTGCACACACACACACAGACATACACACAGGCACACGCACGCACACACACACACACACATACACAGAGACATACACACATGCATACAGGCACACACACACGCACACACACACACACAAACACACACAATGAAGTACAACACAAAACAATCAATAATACAACCACCTAACGACACTAAATGATGTTGAATGAAAACACATCACACTCTCCACCTTTTTACCACGCCCACTAACCCTGACTATTTCAATGTTTGTCGTGCTACCGCAGGTTTTCCTGTCTGCTAGTTCCTGTTAGTCTGCCCATAGCCCATCTGAAGTTGCCGCTAGCAAATGCTACCCAAATAGTAATGCCGCCATCCTTGTAACTGTGGATAATAAGGTGGATAAATCACATGGTTGCCAATGGATACGTAGTCTGCACAATGTCCTACAATGTCCTAAGGAACTGAAAGTATTTAAAATAGTTAAGATAAACCTCCCTCACGAGGAAATTAATAATAATGATTTCAGAACATATCTCACTTGTGACACAGTCAATAGCCAGGCTACCAATCTCCCATGTGGTTATAAAAAGATGATAAAGGAACTGTAGTGTCTGTCCAGGGAAAACTGCTAGAATTGAATTTGATAGGCGATAGGGATCCAGTGCAGCTAAATCTGCAGAGGTTTAGCACAACTTACACATAGCATTTTGTAGCATAATCTTTGTTTGGCAGTTTGGGAGTTTGTGGTCCCAGATACAGGATTTTTAAAAAGGTCAGCCTGTTTCAGTGGTGTTTCTGCTGTAGCAATTTTGCAACTCCTCGCTTTACCTCAAAAAATCAAACATAAACAGAAGCTTCGGCTCTGTTGCATGGGTGAACACCAGCGTAATGACTGTTCCAGAGCCGGGGACCACTGTGGTTTTAGAGAGGGACTTACCGTAAATGGCTTGGAGATGCCAGCTTCCTTACGCGCCTCCTCGAGCCAGACCTCAGCCGCCTGGCTGTTCTGGCTCTTCTTGGGCGAGACGGGAGCCTCTTTGCCCTTCGCTGTGGCTCTGACGGCGGGAAGAGTCTTGCCATCAGTGCCACTTTTCTCTGGAGGGGAAGATGCATGACACACAGGTGACGTCATCAAGACGTCGTAATGCAGAAGAGGAGAGTGCTGCTCAGCAGCCTGACAGAGACGGTTTTCAGTGGAAATATTGGCACCCCGTGCACTTTGGTTGAGATGAGGCACCACTTCTCTCCGAATTGTATTTTTAAATTTCTTTATCGTGTTTCTCTTTGAATTTTATCAGGTTTAACAAAAAAAAGTGTTTCACAAAGAATGGCCCAAAGGCAGTATTTAGAAGGAGTTAGGGGTTACATTATATTCACAAATACAAAATAAGGACCAACATCCAACCGGCAAATAAAAATAATGTCACAGGGAGACCAAAACCTGACATAATAATTTTAAAATAGTAATGATTGATTGTTTTTTTTTTTTTTTTTAAACCAAAATGCAAGGGTGGGAGATGGGGGTGTGGGAAACATTTTCTTCAACATCCAGAGGTGCCAATATATATAATATATATATTAACCCATTGACGCCTAAGGCACCTGCAAAAAAGGATGCTAAATGCCTGAGCACTCTTTAAGAAAAACTGCTCTCAGCCTATAAAAACCTAAATATCTCACCTTCTGAAGCACTTAAAAATATGCACTAAGTTGCATTTAAACGCTAAGGCCCTAATATTTCATTAGAATGTGTTCATTCATGTCAGACAAATTTTAAATAAAGTTGTCTCAAATCTCATGAGCCTGAATGTTGCGTAATGCAGCTCCAGGCGCCAGGGCCAATGTTGCGCAACGCAACATGAGGCATCAATGGGTTAAATAAATATATTTTATCACTAGTCCAGTGTACATAATAACACTGTCCATTTGTCCAGAAATCCAATAAACACGGTGCAATGAAATATAGCCTGGCTGTTTGGTCACCTCAACAGTCTGGGGACAGAGGGCACTGGGAGAGCCAGAAGAGATTGAGTTACCTGCGGGTGGCTTGGCAGGGTTGGCGCCGCCTGTTTTAACTGCACTCTTGTGGTCATTATCTCCTTTCTCCAACGCCACTCTCTTCTCCTCTTTCTTCGCGGTGGTGTTGCTTGTCTGAAAGGGGGTGATTTGCATTGATAATGTTACCACTCCAATAGCAGTGGCGAGAGTGAGAGAGAGAGAGAAAGAGAGAGAGAGAGAGAGAGAGAGAGAGAGAGAGAGAGAGAGAGAGAGAGAGAGAGAGACTGCTACGGGTATACAGATTCATGACGGCTGAAGTATGTCAGGCTAAAATAACTGACCCTCCATCACAAGTGCTGAAGCTACATTATATTCCCATAAGAAACCTCTCCAATCTGCGCCCCAATGGTGACCCAAATTCAAACTTTTTCTTTTCCTTCAGCGACGCAGAGCTGTGGTGCGCCATGCCAGTCTAAACAGGGCATCATGTTTACTTGTGGCCTCTGTCCCATATGATACATTTGTGGTACAAGTCGAAACCAGACAAATGCCAGCATAATATATATATAATATACTATTCATGTTAATATACTATTCATCATCTTCAGGCCTGATCTGAAATTATCATAATTTTTTTTCCATCATGCTGCTTATCGTCATATAAAACATTGTCTTCTGCAACATTAACACATCCCAAAGCTGTCTGTCAACTGTCAATGATGTGCTTGTGCCAACTGACACTAAGGTTAAAAATGTGTTCTGACTCCAGTAAGCCATGAACCCACAGACCTGATTAAGGCACTGCCCCTCATTACACATGTGCTGTGTCTCAGATGGCGCACTTGTGCACTTTGGCCACTATGTTTCGGTGCATACTTAATACGCCATAGGCATACGCACTGAAACATGAACACTGAAGTGCACAAGTGCACCATTTGAGATCCAGCAATGGTGCCGAAAGTGTAATGGCTGGTCATGGGTTCAGCTGAGGCACATGTAATGGTGTAACGGATCGCAGCGATGATTTAAACACTAGGGTTTCCAAGCTACCCTTCAGATTGTAACGAACGCACAAGGCATGGCCAGGCTCATTTTATACACTCAACTGAAGGGTTTGTAAAGGCCATTATATTGTAAAGGCCTTCGTCTCCTCCCGTCTAGACTATTGCAATGCCATCCTGCTTGGTCTACCCAGTAAGGCCATAGACAGACTGCAATATGTCCAGAACTCTGCTGCCAGGATTCTCTCGGGCACTAGGCCCTGGCAGCACATCACCCCCGTACTCAGACAGCTACACTGGCTCCCTGTCAAATCTCGTATCATCTACAAAGTCCTCCTCCTCACCTTCAAGTCCCTCAATGTTCTGGCGCCCCACTACCTTGCCGACCTCCTCCACTCCTATGACCCCTCAAGATCGCTGCGGTCCTCCTCCAAGGGCGAGCTGGTCATCCCCCGCACTAGACTCAAGGCCACCAGTGACAGAGCCTCTCATGTGGCTGCCCCACTCCTGCCTCTTCACTGGCCATCTTTAAACAACACCTTAAAACCCATCTCTTTTTGGAGGCTTTTGACTTCTAGTGTCCACAAGCACACACCTACACACACTTCCACTGATATTATATACTAAAGCGACCTTGGGTGATTTGAAAGGCGCTATAGAAAACGAAGGTAGTATTATTATTACTATTATTATTATTATTATTATTATTATTATTATTATTATCGTCTTGGGAAATATTTTCATATTACATTATATATTATATTACATCTTCTCCTTCATTTCCTTCTGGTTTGAAGTCGACGTCCAATAATATTTACTTTACACTACATTTCACATTGAAATGTGTCATGACCCGTCTGATAATAGACTTAACTGCACTCACCGACTTACTTGCATTCACCAGCCACCTGTTAATAGACTTGGGGCAGCCCGGGAGAGCTACTGTGTGGTGAGGTGTGCATGAGTCAGGAGTCACATGGGTGTGATTCCCTAACCAAGACCAGTGGCCATGACCACGTCTGACCATGTGTTTTGAGACTACTTTGAGAAAAAAACTACTTAGCACAAAGGCACAATGCAGCAAGAGAACAGCAGCATTTTGCTTCTTTTTTCATAGGCCATTTGGTGCACACGTGTGTGAGTGTGCGTGTGTGTGTGTGTGTGTGTGTGTGTGTGTGTGTGTGTGTGTGTGTGTGTGTGTGTGTGTGTGTGTGTGTGTGTGTGTGTGTGTGTGTGTGTGTGTGTGTGTGTGTGTGTGTGTATGTGTGTGTGTGTGTGAGCATGCGCTTGCGTTTTTATTAACTAAGTGATTAAATTAAGTTGACATGTCACTGGCAGGAAAACAAACCTGAGCCAACAACATGCAAACACAAATTAGATAAGCATGCGCTGGGTAGGCTACTACCCTTTAATCCCTGAGTCGCCGTTGCCCTAGTTGTGTTTGCCTCATATAAGACAGCAGGTGAGCCTTGTGGGGCATCACCGAGGCAGATACTAATGTGTGTGTGTGTGTGTGTGTGTGTGTGTGTGTGTGTGTGTGTGTGTGTGTGTGTGTGTGTGTGTGTGTGTGTGTGTGTGTGTGTGTGTGTGTGTGTGTGTGTGTGTGTTTGGATGGAGAGAGCCTTCTACCAAAGTCCCTGCAATGGGCGTCCACATTGGCGAAGCCTTGAGGTTTCTAGTTCGTAAAACCAGGCCCAACCTGCCTTTTTTCACAGGTTATTTTGAACTCTGTAGAACACTGCATAGAATTGCTAAAAAAGATTATTTGTGCAAATTGGAAGCTGATTGGCTTTTGGCAGTGGACAGGCAGAAATTGTGCAAACACGTGCTATTGTTCAAAGTCCTACTTTTGCGAAAGTTTCTTCTCTATTGATGTGCACTGTAGGTATCGCCATGCATTTCTATGGAGAAATTCTCAAGTGTTTTATCTCTTGTAAGAGTGTCAGATTCATAAGACTGACCTCTGTGGTCTTCTCTGTGTTGTTGGTGGCAGGAGCGGCAGGAGCAGCAGGTGAGGGTTTGTGGGTGTGGTGATGGCCGATCCCATTGGGGATAGGCGTGACGGCCGAGACGCCTCTGGACGTGGTCCCCACTTCCTCCTCCACATGCGTCCGTCGGGCCATCTCAATGTCGTACTCCTCCTTCGACCTCCTATGGTGCGGCAACAAAAACACCCCGTTTGCACAAATGGCAGCAGCTTGCAGTAACCCTTACTTTAAAGACCTAAGGGCCTCCGCACATCGGCTCCGACAGCACTGCAGAGCACTTTCGCTTCCGACACAATTCAGACCCCCAAATCCAATTTCACACGAACATAGCATGGATAGTCAATGGGCCTCTAATCGCTAGCCGACATCAGCGAATGTCCGCGGACATCGGCACAATGTGTGGGTATTGACAACAATGGAATCGAACTTTTGCAGAGCAGTGCTCAGCACTTTGTCAGAGCCGATGTGCGGAGGCCCTTACGGAGAGAGGAAGGTCAATGGTCAAAAAAGACGAGGCCAAAACAACATGCCATCCAAGAGGATCATTACATTTTGGAGTGGAGGGAAGGAAACGATGGGACATAACAACCTGATGGGAAAGGTTATCTGGCTAAATGACGGAGACAGGTAGGCTATCGAGAATAACAAGCTGAGTGAAAAGGGCACCGAAATGTCATCACACGCACTTGAAGCCATCTGCTACCTCAATGGAAGCATCCAATATGGATTAACCCCTTAGCGCAGAGCAGATATTATAACCTTACTGTCACCAAAATTGTAATGGCTATGTCTTCATCTGTTACTTAAGGCTCTCTTCATAGTCATAGCAATGTTGTTATGATGTAGTTGAGTATTTTCAGCAAATAGTAAATAGGCCCGCCGGCGACCCCATCTGTAGTAAGAGGCTACGGCCAATTTCAAAGGAAATCATCTGGAGGCTGGGCTGTGTAAGAAGATATTTGTTGTTGTTTTTTTAACAGCTGGCAGATCAGGAGGAAATAGTAGATAGAAGACACAAGATATTTATTTTCATGTACTCATGAATCAAGAATTTACAAGCAATGAAACAGGATTTTTTGCTCAAAAAACTCCCAAAAAGCAAAAACTGAAGAATGAAACGTAGAAAAAGTAGAAAAGTAGCAAAAGAAAAAAGAAAGGACCAACAATTGTGAATGTGTATGTGTCACTTCCGAATAGCCGACAGATGATTACATTCATGTTTCATTCATGTACTGTAGGACCCAGAGCTCTGGTAGGACGTACACGCTCCCATTAAAATACGGACTGGGGATTTTGAGCAAGAAGGACGCGCACAGGACTGTGTAAAATGAGTAGAACACTGACCGTGGTGGAAATGAAAGGCAGCGGAGCCTGATAGGTTACTCTCCACACACACAGTTGTCTGAGATGCCATTGTGCAGGTATGGAATGCACAGAAACCTGTGGCAATTCAGTGTGATAAAAGCACAGCAGAACGCATCCACTTGTCGCTATCAGCGCTTAAAACAAACGACAGGAGGGGCAACCTGGGGTCAGATAGTCAGGAAATGTAATTGGATATGTCTACATATAACCTAGTTCTGAATCTTAAATGTAGCCTACAAGCCTGCTGCATCACCCACAGAACACAGAAGTGTGCCCTGCGTGACAGGTCATTTGCATGATAAGAGTATGGACTTCACAGCCATTAGCGAATACTTTGTGCTCAACAACTACACATTAATAAATGTGTATTCTGAATGTGTTCGTCGTGGTTTTCAGCAAGCCTGTCGTTGCCATGAAGACCTGATGTTTTCACAGAAAACATGCTGTATAGTCGCAATAACTTTCATACTCGATTAAGAGTGCATAAGAGGGTCAAAGACGTCCAACATGAAATTGTCCTGCAGTGTAACGGATACTTTTGCTTACTGTAAATGCAAAAAAAAAGTTTTTTTTTAATTATTATTTTGGCTTGGCTTTCATGCATTCACTTTTCAAAAAATTGAAAATCATGTTTTTCCCAGTTACAGTAAGCAAAAGTATCCGTTAGCACTGAAGGACATTTTCATGTTGGACGTCTTTGACCCAAGAGTAAAGCATAGCAGTTTGAGTAAACAAGATCAGGATCTGCAGCCATTTTTAAAAGGTTTAATAGAGGATCTTCTCAAACACATTTGAACCATTCCCGAGTCAGCATTTACATTCTGAATAACTTAACTTAATTTAACTAACTAACCAAGATGTGTAGAAATCCGGTTAGTGCACGTCCGGTGTGGATGTTAAGCTGCACTTTAAGTAATCTTAGGTAAATCCAATGCAACACTCGAAGATGTTACAACACTCTACAGCAGCTAGCTCATAATCCTAAACTGGACTAGTTTTTAGCCCAGTGGAAAAAAAAGTTCAACCAAAATAGAACTGATAGATGAAGTTGAAGACTTCACAGGGTTTTAACCCATTGATGTTTAGATCACCTGTAAAAAAACGCTTAATGCCTAACCTATTTTTTGGGAAAAGGTACTGTCAGCCTAGCCTGGCGACGCCATCCTATGTACTCCACCCAAAGATTTTGGCTCCACACATCGTCTGGCAAAAGCCTCCAGCTCGGTTCTCTCAATCAGCAAACAGTTGAGAGTGGTGACCCGAAACTCACCCGCGAAATCCATTACTGATTGGTTAACGTAACTATATTCACAATTTTGTTTTGTTATTTTTATGATTTTGCGACGCATATCGTTCCAGTCATGCTAACAAGCACACTATGGGTTTTAATTTCACTTCGGAACTCCAATGAATTTAAACGGCAGAGTAAGATCACACCATCTCCCACCCTACACGAGATGGATTCC
Organism: Engraulis encrasicolus; assembly: GCF_034702125.1. Lineage (NCBI taxonomy): Eukaryota > Metazoa > Chordata > Actinopteri > Clupeiformes > Engraulidae > Engraulis > Engraulis encrasicolus. The sequence goes on from NC_085880.1 coordinate 3,497,394, forward strand.
GTCAACAGTCAACAGTCGGCTTTTTGCCCAGGCTACTTTCAGCCTATACAAACCTAAATATCTCAGCCTCTGAAGCGCATAAACACGCACAATAAATTGTATACCCTTGTCTTGCATTAGAACATGTTCATTCAAGTCTAACATACCTAATTTTAAATCAAAAACTCTCAAACTTCATGAACCTAATGCTGCATCGTGCAGCTCCCGACGCTAGGGTCAATGTTGTGACATCAATGGGTTAATGAGGAGCCGGGGCATGGACTTTTCACATTTGCCCTGTGGAGCAAAGCCACTGTCCGTGATCCTTTAATTGAAGTGATTAAGCCTTCAGTACATCCACACACACACACACACACACACACACACGTGCGTACGAGGCGGTGTCTCCGGGTCCACGCCTATGGAACATGGGCAAAAAGCTAAAACCTTAAAGTTGACTTCAGGTGATGGGACACTGTCCACCAAAGACAGAAGCTGAAGTCAGGACAGGTTGAGTTCAAGTGCACCGCGGCACTGTACCGTGAGGTCAGGGCTGGATTAAGATGGCCGGAGGCCCCAAGGCCACGGGTTGTGGTAGGCACCCCTACAGAAAACGAATTCTGTGACAAACCTACATAAACAGTGTCACAATTCCAAGCTACAAATGTATAAGTTTGCCAACTGTGGAGGCCACTTAACAAGACATTATTTTTTCAATACCGCATCTGCAATCCAGCAAAATTGTTTCCCCCTCTTTGGCCAATTGGGGGCCCACTGGCAGGTGGGGGTCCCTAGGCTGCAGCCACATCTAGCCTGTGCAGTAATCAAGCCCTGCCTGACGTGACATCTTCAGAAAACTTTTGGCGACGGCATAGACAGAAAAGCTGACCACAGGTTACGACACGTCATACATAAGTGTTTGTTGGTCTGTAGGTTATAAACCTATTCTGAGGGAAAGCTGCAGCGCAAAAAAATAATGAAATGTTAAGACAATTTAAAAGAAAATTGTATCAGTATTAAATAAACAGGAGAAAAAAAAAAGACGGGACCAAAAAAACTTGTCTTGTCCCAACAAAAAAGAGAAATATGACATTCTACACTCTAGATTCTGGACTTTAGGACGCTCAAGAAAACCATTTACTCAAGTTTCATTTAAGTGCTAAGCGTCTTACTGCCTCACTGACATAGTCTTGTGAGCTTATCTGCTTGTTTGTCCAGCTCGAAATCTTTGTGTGAACTATACTAATCCCACTTGCTGAGGCTGGACAAGGAAATGATCTCGGACACTATGTTTTGCTTAGTATGCTATTTTGAGTGTGACCAACTTATACAAGGCGAGAGAGATGAAGTACTCAAAATTACAGAATATACAGTACCGTACCACCCTATTCTGACCTTTTCTACTCTATACTCAATTGGTTCATGTGTTCTGTTTGTTTGGCTCCATGTTAAATCACTGAACAAATCCAAACACCTATGTGTGACACATCTGATGCTGAATCATAATGTATCACATGCACAGAAAATTAGTTAAGTTAAAGTGATACTGTCCCATTTTTGGAAATAAACTTATTTTACACCTGCCCTTGAGTTAAATGATAGGGTTTTACCGTTTCCCTGTACTTTCAACCGTTTTGTAGCTATGGCAGTGCAAATTTTACCTCCAAGCTAGCAGTTAGCATTGAGTCCTATGAGACCAGTTAGCCGCCAGCTGGTCTCATAGGACTCTCTTACAGGAGAACTGTAAAACCCTATTATTTTCATTCAAAAAATGGGACAATATCACTTTAAGTTTTGTCAACAAATAGTAAGTGGTGTAAGGGGCATTCCCCTGGCAGGGCAGTGCATATTATGAGACTACAATAGAACAACACTGTGTTTTTAAGGTGCCTGCCTTAATCTGTTAAGACATGGCCACTGTTACACATTTGATATTATAAGAATGGTAATGACCAGGTAGTAAAGTCTCTGTGTAATGGTGTAGTACTGTACTATGGTCTTAGGTGGAATTAGGGGGGAACAGACCTTTTTGACCACCCCAAAGGTTAAGGTGGAGGGGCAAAAACACTAGCCTGGCTCTCACGCAGACCCTTCGTGCTTCGTGCATCTTTGTTAAACTTTGTAAGCTCGTAACAACCATCGTGAGAACCAGGTTACAAAAACACCCCAATAATTATGAAAATATTGATTGCTATCTTCTATGTGCCTGGGCACACACTACGGTCATTACAACATTCTACAATTTTGACCCTCCAATGTTGACCTGGAGTTGGTGCTTTTGACCATGGTAGTGACATTTGATAGTATTACACAAGCGGGGCGGTGCACTTATATCTACTGTCAATGGGTGCACATCATGAGGCGACTGGGGCTATAACGATATTGTATCGAATCAAGAAATCGTGATGCACGAGTGATGCAGAGTCACGATACTGTATTGTGATGCAAGAAGGCAGCTCTTTTAAAGTTCTGTTACCCTTCAGTCCAGAAAACAACCACATGATATGATGTGATGCATGGTGCTTCCAAGCTTCAAATCAATATAATTTATTTATTTTTTTTACTTTTTTAACATTATTAGAAACCTCTTGTAACTTAAACGGCCGTCAAAAACATACATTTTTAAAATCGTGGGGTGTATCGAACCGCAGCGCAAAAATCGTGAAACGAACGGAATCGTCAGTTGCATGTATTGTTACAACCCTAGAGGCTACCCATAACGCACTGCTGATAAACGCAGGGGACATTGTTTACAGTCTCGCTTAATACTCACAGGAGCACTTCCTGTAGGATCTTCATCTCCTGTTGCTCCAGCTCACTCATAACATCCTGTCCGTCCGTCAAGCACTCGGGAAGGGCACCTGATAATTAAACACATTCATTAGAGCTGGCATTGTCGTTAATTATGTATGTGGCTCACTGACTATGCTCATTATGCTCCTCATAGGTGTCCTTAGGTATTCAGTGTAAGTGTGCAGAGACAAAGCTGAGTTCATAAGAACACTTGTCATCCCAGTGCTGCTACAGTGGTGGTACACGCATCTAAATCAAGAGCTGGCATGTAAGGCAAAGAGGAAATGTGAAAATATCAGGTGAAATCCAGTTTAGACTGGCCTCACAAGCAGCAAACATTACACACAATTAATCAATTTTATATGCCTATATTTGGTTTATATGCCTAGTTTACACTGTGTGTATGTGTGTGTGTGTGTGTGTGTGTGTGTGTGTGTGTGTGTGTGTGTGTGTGTGTGTGTGTGTGTGTGTGTGTGTGTGTGTGTGTGTGTGTGTGTGTGTGTGTGTGTGTGTGTGTGTGTGTGTGTGTGTGTGTGTATGAGTGAGTGGGAGAGCCTGAGAGAGCCTGAGAGAGCCTGAGAGAGGGTGAGCAAATGAGTCAGTGGGTGAGTAGGAAAGAGTATTAAAGAGAGGGTATTAGAGCGAGAGAAAGAGACAGAGAGCGAGAGAAAGAGACAGAGAGAGAGAGAGAGAGAGAGAGAGAGAGAGAGAGAGAGAGAGAGAGAGAGAGAGAGAGAGCATGAGAGAGAGAGAGCATGAGAGGATGAGAGAGAGCAAGCACATGAGAGTGGGCAATGTGTGTGTATGTGTGCGGACCGGACAAAAACAAAAGTGGTACCATTTCTCTCTTTTATGACGCGCAAGGCCTGAAGCTGCAGCTCCATGTTCTTCTGGACCATCAGTGTGCGGAAGATCTGGAAGTCATCTGTGGCCAGAACAGGCTGGAATATACTCTATGACAAAAGACAAATTATGTATAATTAATTACTGGACTTAAAATGAACATCAACGATAGATGTACATATACAAAGTGTGCCTCCACTCCTTCTTTGCCACTCACTTAAAGTCATTGTAAAGAAGGTGTTTATTAAAATAGCTTTAGTTTTTCAAAGTACATCATTTTATTGTCGCGTCATCACCTGTTCTCAAACCGACATCCTTTCTGGTCCTGACAAGTGGATCGCACTCTGGTACTTCTTTTCTTCTTTTTATTTTTTATTTTTTATATAGCAGCAGAAGTGTAGACAAACATTTCAGCTATTGCCTTAGTCAGTGTCTCTGACGAAAGCAACAGCCAAAACGTTTGTCTACACTTCTGCTGCTATCAGTGTTTCCCATACATTGAGGAAACTATGGCGGCCCGCCATAGTTTAAATTTGGCCGCCATAGTTTCCGAAAATGTAAAAAAAAAATTTTTTTTTTAACGATTTCCGTGTTTGTTAGAAGCGATTTCAATTACGATTTCCTTCGCATTTTCCTCCTGGAGTAAATACATCCTATAGAGAAAACCACAAGTGCTTGAAAGAGAGAGGGATCAAAAGCCTTGTCAAGTTGTTGTAGTTAACTTGGGTTTGGGAGCAATACAAAAAAAAAAACCTTCCGAGAAGTGACAGTTGGGATGAGTTTACTAACACTCCCCAGGCTTTGTTTTACAGTTGTAATGAGGTGACAGGCCTTCATTGACAAGGCAGAGGAGACATCGGGCTGCATATAGAAATTAATGTGTAATGAATGTGAATATAGACATAAATGTGTAATATGTTGTTCAGCCCTTTTAATTGGAGGAATTTTGAAAAACTGGCCCTGTGACCAGCACCCCTCATGTAGAATGTGTGTGTGGGGAAAAGGCATAGCCTACCCTCTTAGACCCTTTTTGTTTATGCGTTAACAATTTCACAGCAATCTTAAATTCTTATCTCTGCTCCTATTTTGTTTTATTATTTTTTTCATTACATAGACCCCTGCATGTGTATTATGTAGCCTTATTTCTCAAAATATAAATGGCTGAAATGTAGGCGTAGGCCTATAGTTTCTCCATGCGCCAATGTCATACTGTAGTCATTGTTTTGCCATTTTGCATTTACACTGCGTGAACCCCCCCCCCCCCCAAAAGGTCCGTGAAAAGACCCCCCCCCCCCCGGACAAAAAAAAATCCCGGCTGCCACCATAGTTTCCAAAATTTCTGTGGGAAACACTGTGCTATGTAAAAAATAAAAGATAAAAAGAAGAAAAGAAGAACCCGAGTGCGATCCACTTCCTCACCTTCTAAGTTATTCAACTGGAGACGCATCACACGGAAGAGCGCGGTGTATCTGAACTACTGGTCCTGACAATGTGAATTGCACACACACTATTGTCTTGGTATTTCTGAACATTCACTTTGAGTGGCAGGCTTCATAGCGTACATGGACTTCAGACATAAGTTCGAGAATAGGTTAACAAAATAAAATGTCTGTAAATTCTAAAATTTGAAAATTACATGAAACTTAATAATCACATTCTTAACACGGATTTGTTGTACCGGTACGTATAGAGTTTTGGGACAAACTGTTCTCGTTTTACAGTATGTATATAAATATTATGAGCAAGATGAGCAATTGCTTGGTGATGCAAATACTTGGTCTTGTTTGATGGAAAGTTCCTCAGCAATGCTTAACATCCACAACAACACATATACTCATTACCTCGGGGCAGTTAATATTTTACAACTTAGTTCTTCCTGATTTCCATCCTTAATATACAGTGCTGCACATCAAAATTAAGTTGGCTTACACCCCTCTTGAAAAGTAATAACTTGAAATATATGTCAACAAGCACATAGCAATAAGTCCAAAATGTGCCAAGACTAACTTCAATACATCTGTTGCTGTTACATCAGAGAAGAAAAGTTAATAATACAACTTAGATAACATGCAGTATTTTTCAGTCTTTGTTAAAGTATGATAGTGCAGAAATGAGTACACCCCAGTGATGGCCAATTTGTGTCTTCAAAACGCCCCATGGATGTCAGAATGAGTTCAGGTCAGCTGTCAAAATTAATCACTCTCACATCTTCAGAAAATCAGTACTGGCCAAAGGTATGCATGTCACCGTCATGATGGAAAACACAATGGTGGAACACAATGACCCGCATGGAGTGATGGTGATGTCTTTGTTATTCATAGCAATCAAATCCAGTTCTCCAACACCAGCCACGCTTCTGCACCACCACACATAATGTCAATATCACTACCATGTTTCACTGTAGGCACGATGTTCTTTTTTTCCTTCATTTGCATTTCATTGTTTTTTCTTCATTCATTTTTCTAAGACCATGCTGTTTTGATGCTGTCAGTTCGAAAAATTGATCTTGGGCTAATCACTCCAGAGTTTTGAGTCCCAGTATCCTTATTTTTTTGTCAAAATAAGCCCTGGCAAACCAACATTCAATGATTCCCATCAAAAGATGCTCCTGAGATTCATCTGTCCCTAAAGTTGTAGCCCCTTAATGCACGGCGTACCTCCTGAGGTAGGCTGTAATAGACATTGAAAGTTAACTCCTATAGTACTACACTACTATGACAGTGCACGGGGCCTTTAGTAATACATTACGACTTGGTCATTGCCATTCTGGTGACAGCTCATTTATAATGCTGGGGCTAAAGTTCTAGACCACTTCGGATAGAATGTTTTGAAATATTGAAATATTGTTCAAAATGTTATTTTTCAAATGGGGTGTACTACTTATTATTGATGTGCACTGTATGTCAGGAAGATATTCCACCTAGCATGACATTTTGACAATGTGTTTCTCACTTTGGCAAGCAATAGTTCCAAGCAAGCTGTGTTTGCCATAAGCTCAATCCAGTCCATGTGACAAGGCACACTTGTACCTTCCCAGTTCCTTAAATTAACTTTGACTCCAGTAAGGAAGCCTGCAAGCGCTAATCCAAACTGTGCTTTTGTAAGTCCAGCTGTTAGAGTTTGATCGCTTAGTAGGCAAAGAAGAGGTGAAATTGGCCATGGCTGCTCCAACAACTCTTCCATAGTCCCAGTGCACAGCCCCACATGAGCTGTAGAAAGGTACCCATACAATTCTTACATTCCCAGAACTCATCACTGTTATTCAAACCAATTATCTTAAGCCAAACAGGTGTTTAGTGATATTTATGAATCATTTTGTCATGTACAAATATTGTCATAGTCTCTTTCTGTCCACCACATCTGATGTACAATATTATCCCAAATAAAACGTTCCAACTCAAGACCTAAATCCTTTCCAGATATTAACCTCAGATTCTCGTTTTTGCAATAGCAGCCTGTTTAGACTTTTGCTTTCAGTTCTTTCTATTCAACACTGCTCATTCTCCATACCCAAGATTAAAAGTAATGTTATTGTGCAGATGCTTCCGGGAAAGCTGAGTCAACTGTGAGATCTGTGGGAGTTATACAATTGGAATAACGCTGTAATCCTAATCCTTCTGCAGCTGTACATTCTACCTATGTGCTATGAAGCTACACAAACACTAACTGATAAGTCCCTTGTGCTTGCAGGCCGAATTAGCAAGAACAGTGTGTGTTTACTTGGGCTGCTCATCTGCCACTGTCATATGAACTGATGTCAGAAACAATGACCAGTCAGGCTATATCTGCAACTGCCCAATACATTGCAAGTCTAGTGTGTGTGTGTGTGTGTGTGTGTGTGTGTGTGTGTGTGTGTGTGTGTGTGTGTGTGTGTGTGTGTGTGTGTGTGTGTGTGTGTGTGTGTGTGTGTGTGTGTGTGTGTGTGTGTGAGCAGGGCTGCTGACAGCTTTGACTAGGCCCGGGACAAAATCATCTGAAAGGGCCCCCTCTCACAATGCATGCAATGCTGTGAGAACCCAATTCTAGGCCCCCTCTCTCCATGAGCCCGGGACAACTGACCCATTTGCCCCCCTCTGTCAGCATCCCTGTGGGTGAGTGTGTGTGTGTAGTGCTTTATCTGTCTCAGGGAATGGCAGTCTGTCTGTCTGGCAGTAGGCAGTAAGTCCCCGAAGGCATTTATTTCCTTACTCACCTAACCCAGTTCAGCAGCAAAGGTCCAAGAGGCTAATCTCTACCTACACAGGTCATCCCTCACTGGCCAAAAAAGCAAGCTAACAACATTGGTTACATTGAATAAACCTGAGGAAAAGACGGAGGACTGAAAAACTGCACATAGAAATATAAACAAGTCCCTGCCGTGGCCTAACGGCCTACTACGCCAGCAACACGGGTTCGATTCCAACCCGAGTCATTTGCCGATCCTCTCCCCATGTCTCTCTCCCTCTCACTTCCTGTCGCCTCTCATACTGTCCTATCAAAATGAAGGCAAAAATGCCCCTGAAAAAATATACATACATTAAAAAAGAAATATACATAAAAGCACTTTGGGGAACATATGCAATTGTAGGTTCACAAACAATATTTGTGTTCCTGTGTACATCTTTAAGGTATGTGTGTGGCCGTACATCTATCAAATAACAATTAAGCTTAAGCCTTACGCCTTACAGAGCAGTGGATGGAACTTCAGTTTTACATTTGCCAACATTACCAAAGGCTAACGGAAAGTTTTAGGCAGCCTTTCGATTGTTGTATAGCTCAGGAAAAGTAAAGTGCATATTAATATTACACGTTTCTGCAAGCTAATAGGCCGATCGCACAATGCTGTTCGACACCTTTCAGACAGGCATGAATAATGCCTGCAACAGGTCCTGCAGAGACTTGCCCGCCGCGCATGCAGCACCTCAGACCCAGAGCATGAAGATCGGCCAAAGGATTTGCATATAGTTTATATAACCAACCCAGATCTCCAGCTTGACTTCACCAAGCCAGGTACTTGGAGTGCTAATATCATTAGAAGAAGACCTTGCAAAGCCCCAGCCTCACAATGGAGGGTGTAATCCCCCTTTTGGATGTCTATGAAGACATGAGCCTCCTCCACACAGACAGACAGACCTCCAGTCCCACACACCAGATCGAGTCCACACAAGTTTAGTTAACAACACCCTGCTGTTGGCATGGACTTGTTTATGAGCTATAGCTGAACTCAAAATCACATCCTGGTCACACTGTCCTTTTCATGTTGTGGTCTTTCCATTTGGTTGCAAGTACATGCCAAATGATTGTTTTTGTGCTCACAGTTACACAAAAAACAATGACCTCATATAGTATTTGCATAACCTTACCTGTAGTGTTTGGGATTTTGCGAAAGGAGAGGAGCATGCTTCCACAAACTGTTGCTCATTGATCCCCACGTCTTGCATATAGTTTTCCAGCAACTTCTCCACCTAATTAGTGATATGTAAAGATCTATTATTGTGCTTCACCAAAACATTGCATAAGATTGCATCAGTAATAATCATTCATTGCTGTTTTTATTTGCTTATTTGTTTTCATTATTTGGATTGTTTGTATTGTAACAAGCAACACAGCAAAAGAGATCCCACAAAATCTTCCCTTTACTCACCAATTCTTTATATTGCTGGTGGATTTCTGTGTAAGATAGTTTGTTTTCGTCCTCATCATCAAACACTTAAAGAAAAAAAAATGAAATATGCGGTCAGCACAATTCAAATCATGTTAAGTCATGTTATGCAATGGCTTGAACTTGCCTGTTCTTCGACGTAACTCACTTAGCCTGCGATTAAGATGCTGTTCTGAAGATTAGGTTAATACTTCATTAAACTAGTAGCACAGATGTAGCATCCTTAGCCTTATAACACCAATAGCAAATACGGTACCATCAAACCACAGGGAACCATAATTACGGTATCAACAAAACTTCGATGACTGTGATACATAACAAGCTAGCTCGTTGCTAGCACTGTTAGCAGACTGGCCTATCCATACAGCCGACGCTGAGAAACAAAACATTGGGCTGGCGCATCAAGCATGCTGAGGAATGGCTGCGTATTGAGCTAATCAACAGCCAAACATTTGTGTTGACAACCTGGGAGATACCAGCTCACTGGTAATTACAAATAATTGTACAAAAAATGACGATAATAACATAGTTGTTTGCCATCATGTAGGCTATTACTGCAGTTGAGCCAGCAGTCCTACATACATAACAGTACTTCTGGGCTATATAACAGTAGCGCTGCGCTCACTGGTCCACATGTAGGCCTATTACCAGCGTTCAGTACAACACTAACACTTGTTTAATTACAACGCAGGTCTGAATCTTACCTGTGCACTTGTGTTCCATAAAGTCGGTCACAGGTATGACCCATTCTGGACTTCCAAGGTATCCAGCAATGCTCTCCAAGACCCATTCGCTGTCATCGGCCATGTTAGTAACACCGATTGGTGTTCTTCACTGAAGAGGTTCTAATGCAGAATGCCACTGTTCCCAATTTAGACTCAACAACTCCTTCATTAGTCGAAAAAACATTCCTTACTAACAATCACACAAACTCCTTTACAGCCATAACATATTCCCCGATGACTGAAAGTGCGCACTCATGAAGTTCGCACAGCCCGGATGGAAGACACATAATCTGTATCCATGGCAACTTGACGTCAGCAGCGCGCTCCAGCCCGGCGCCTATCAGAAAAGGTCAAGATGTTGCGCTCTTGTTGTGTCTGCTATGGCGGTATGCGCACCGTGAGCTAATGTAGGCCTATGCGTTGTTTAGTAATTAAATGATGAACTGAGAATACGTTGCCCTATTTCTTAGCCTTTTCCAGTTGCCTATTTTACCTGTTGTCGCATACAATATGCCTACAGTGCTCTACGTTTAGCCAACTCTTTGCTGTGATTATGGGCAAGGAGCATGTTTGAATGGATGGATGCATGCAGGGCCGCTGACAGCTTTGGCAGGGCCCAGGACAAAATCATCTGAAAGGCCCCCCACCCAATACAATCAATGTAATGAGGATCCAATTATGGCCCCCCAATTTCCCTGGGCCCAGGACAGGTGACCCCTTTGTCCCCCCTTGTCGGCTTCCCTGTATGCATGGATGTAGGCCTACTTTAAGGTGTGTGGATGATGGTGGACATGTCCATACCACTTTTGAGATGACCCAGACCCATCAGTTTTTCACAAATACAGTGCAAAAATAGCTAACCTGGACAATTTGCCATTGTAATGTCCCCCTTTCCAAACCAAACCTACACCTTTGGATGGATGTGCCAATAACCTTAACAGTATGACCTAGACTAACCTATTCAATGAAATGTTTTGTTTTATTTAGTTTTGTGGTCAAAATTAATTTTTTATTTAAAAAATAAGTGCATAAAGACATTCTCCACTGTATGGATTCACCCGAGAAGACTTGTGAATCAGCATTTGAAAAAAAGACCTAACTGAAGCTTAGTTGAAAGATACATCTCACGGATGCACTGGGACACACCATCAGATATGTAATCCAGGTTCATGTGTCATCATCAGACACACTCATGCCTCACCAAGGTGACCTGACCGAAGGTGATCAGACTCCGGACTGTAGCACTTACCCACGGATCTGCCCTCTTAATCCATAGCCAGTGGAATTCTTGACGGCTTCTGTACGGACCTGATAGCCCTCCACTTTGCCGCACTCCTCCGTAGAAAAATTGTGGTTGAGGCCTATTCTCTCTCTCTCTCTCTCGCTGTCTCTCTCTCTCTTTCTCTCTCTCTCTCTCGCTGTCTCTCTCTCTCTCTCAATGAAAAGAAGACAGTATGATTGGCTTTATATTTTATTAATAAAACCCAAGAGTAGGCTTATGTGTGCAATAGTGATTCACAATAAATATACATTCATTTGCATTTGATATATGTATTCAGTACCAAATGCAGAGCATGCAAAAAACATGCTATTACATAGGGGGGTTAAAACAAACTCCCATTTCTTTACAGAAACTTTACATCCACAACTCAGTCTTGCATTCATCCATTCTAGTCCTCATGAACTCCTGAAGATATCAGTCCATCATAAAAGTGTCATCAAAAATGACATAAAGGGAAGCGATAAAGTTAATTATTGCAACCTGAAACCTGGAATAATGTTACAGATTAGTATTCATAGCTGCAAAATAAAGGGTTTGGGTTTGCTTGTGTTACAGGCTTGTAGTACTAATATTTAGACATTAGGTGGCAGTAGTGCACCTTTAGTTGATATGCAGTGTCTTGTAAATGGACTATCCCAAAATACGACAACTGTGTACCTTTAGCTCACTGAAATTGCATGCAGCCAAATTCCATAGACCATTGTAGGTGTAAAAAGTATGCTAGATTGCTGTTGAAAGCAGTTTTATCAACTCATAGCTCAGCATGAGGTAGAGTGTAAGTGTGGGGAGACAGAAATACTGAGAATTGCAGTGAATTAGTAAAAAAAAGAGAGGAAGAAAGCCATAAATTATGCTGTGTGTTTGGTTTTCAACCAACTCATATATAGATCCAGTTTCTTAATAGAAACACTGAATGCTTTGTAAACCCCAAAGTACAGTGATGAAAATAGACTCAAATGATACATACTTTTGTGGTCATACAAACATCTAACAAAACATGAAATAAGTGTTTTTTTATCTGCATTGCTACAGTGTATACTACTTGTACTTAGTGTATGTACGTAAGTTGCTACTGAAGATCCATGCAGTGTTTACGTGGGAAAAGGTGCAGTGTTCTATTTACTGTAAAGTAATGCCCAATCAACCTTGATTATATCCTATCTGCCCCTGTAGTTTACCTATTGTCTAGTTGCCTGTGCTTTTCAGATGTTAAGGGCAAATGTCAAGCTATCTTATGTGAAAGCCCAATTGAGAAACTCCAACTCCCATTGTCATTGTGACACAGCACTCCACAGCACAAACGTACACACTGCACACACAATGAAATGCATTTATGCCTCACCCGTGCAAGGGGGCAGCCCCCAACGGTGCCCCAAGGGAGCAGTGCAGCGGGACGGTACCATGCTTGTTCAGGTTACCTCAGTCATGGAGGAGGATGTGGGAGAGCACTGATTAATGACTCCCCCCATCAACCTGGCAGGTCGGGAGTCGAACCAGCAACCTTTGGGCTACAAGTCTGACGCCCTAACCGCTTACCCATGACTGCCCATTATAATGTGGGTCGCAGCACTGGTTACTGTCATTTCTTGTGTTACTTTGATCTTCTTATCTAGTCAGACCGTACCACATTCTGTATTTATATATTCACGTCTTCCAAGTCTGTGCCCTTATCATGCCACCACATTCCACTTTGAACTTCTCTTTCACTGTTTTGGCATTATAAAACGCTCCTCATAGTTCACTCTGATGCCGACAATTGGATATAAATCTTTGTTGTAAAGCATTCCAATATAAAATGTTGACATTTAAATCACTTCTGGAAAGTCAAAAGAACATCAAACATTACCAAAGTACATTCATGTGATTTTTGGTTGTGATGTGACTGACAATTGTAAGAAACAACCACAGACAACGTGACCATAATTCAGATTGTGCAAAATACAAAAAAAATAGTCCTGTTACATAAAAAACAGATTTGGATTACCCCTGTAAACTGTGTCATGAAAGGGAAACACAATTCTTGTTTGTGAAATGTAGGTTCATGTTAGACACAATTCATAAAAAAGAGAGAGTCTTATGGGTTATGATGCATTTAAGGAAGCATCACTGTATGTACGGCTGTTAAGTAAAGGATTTTGCTGTATACTACATCAGTGAACAAAAAGCACATGTGCGTAGAAGTGTGCTGCCAAACATGCTTTTACAAAAGCATTTTACAGTGTTTGTCTACTACAGATTAGCAAGACACAGAGTATGCTGGAATTAAAACTGTAAAGGGATACATTTGTCCATTATTTACTGTAGGTGCTCTGGAGAAAACCCTGCCGGTGTTTGGTCATGACCCAAGCCCAAATCTAGTGCCGAAAACCAAGAAAATAAAAACGTTCTGACCCCCGGGGAGCTAGGAAAAGAAAGGCAAGCTTTGGTTCATAAATCTCCTCTGCTCTTAAAAAGAAAACTAAAATAACAGCCCACAAAAAAATCTGTGCAATAAAACACTGCAGCAAACGGAAGCCACCTTCCTCGTTCCATCCCATCCCGTGCTCAAAAGCAGCTTGTGTCAGAGGTTGCCACAGACAGGGCCGCCGACAGAGGGGGACAAAGGAGTATTTTGTCCCGGACCCAGGGAGATAAGGGGCCCAGAATTGGGTCCCCATTACATTGTATGTATTGGGTACGGGGCCCTTTCAGATGACTTTGTCCCGGCCCCAGCAAAAGCTGCCAGAGGCCCTGGCCACAGATAAGAGCCTTTGGCAAATAGTCTCGGTGACATGTACAGGTTTTTAAACGTCCCCCATTTGGCCTGCCGTGCCATCGCTCTGCCTTTACTCACAGAGAGGCATTGGGGCCGTCAGTCTTCTCCACACTGTAGTCGTCCCAGGACTTGAGTGAGTGTGTCAGGGCCTCGTGCTGCTGCTGCTGTGCGCAGACAGGCATCTTGTTGAGCTGCAGGGGCTTAGCGTAGCGCGAGTGCCAGTCCCTGTCAAACACGGCTCTCATCTGCTGCACCGCGGTGACGTTGACGCTGGCGTTGGCGTTGGCGTTGGCGTTGGCGTTGACGTTGACGTTGCTGTCCTCAGCTTCCTCCTCTTGGGAGATGACCAGTCCGGCGCCGCCGTTGTATGTAAACTCGTTCCCCACCCAGCCAAAGTTCCCTGCATGGCAGCACAAATACAGTAAGCCCACAAACACAATCAGTCTTGAAATCAGTCTTGGGTTGTTGTTATCTGAGAGCGGGGCCATGTAAATAATACACAATGTAAACATTAAATAATACCAGGGAACCACAATTGAGCATTTCAGACACTTTAAAATGAGAACAAAACAACAATATTAAGATCATGAACATCCCTGAGGACAAGCAAAGACAGCAAAACCAAGAGCTAAAAAACAAAAAAAAACACACATCTAAGCTGAATTATTTCTTGATTTGGGAATATGCTAAACAGTTTATTGATGCCTTTCTTTCCTGTGGGACAAATCTACCGGAAAGCTTACAATAATGAATATTCACAACCCAGCTAGACTCCTCACACTAACAAGAAACACAAGAAAAACACAGGATTTCATTGTGGATTAAACTGTGCTACCTGCTGTGTCCCTCAGTGTGATTCTAAAGCCTGTGTATTATATACAGTGCTAAGGATTTAGAGCTCTCGGGCTGGCTAGCATCTACCCTTCACATCCACAGAACCCTTTTATGTTTCTGTTTCAGCCCTCGGGTCATGTGTGCCAGGTTTACTGACCACTCCGATCCCTCCCAAGTATAGAAAAGTGGCTGTCATGCATATGCATTGAAACTATATGCTTCCACAATACATTAGGAACACAGACACTGTGGGCACTTCAAAGCAGGAGCCAAAGCCTTTGATCAGGTGTCACAAACGTTGTGCACGCAGGTGCCAGGTAGCCCTCCAGGAGCTTCTGAGGTACCCACCAAGGATGTTACAGTTTTTCTTGATTGCCTCCACACAATTTCTGGTACTTCACACACAATTCTCGGAACATCTCACCCATTTCCCAACTCCCCTAACCAATGTCACTGAACACTAAACACAATTCCTTCTTTACACTCATATTTCAGTATTAAAACACACTCTTTTCAAATCACTACACACAATTATCTGGATTACACACAATTTTCATGAAGGAAATCCCTGGTTGTCGCATTGAACACACTGTCATTCAAAATACTAAAATCATCCGCCATACTATGTTCACTTCCTCATCATATGGGCAGACTCTCTTCATACCGGTTTACAATCTGAAATCATCACCCCATAAGGACACACATTGCATGTGATATTGATGAAAACATGAGTAGATGCAGTGAGAAAGTTAGTTTTTGAACTCCAAAATATGTTATACAGGATATCACTTTCATGTGGTTAGCCAATATTTTACAATAAATTAGTGCAATTTTTTAAATGTCAGAAAAATATGTAAAATATACACACATCTGTGTACTCCAAGTCTAAAAACAATATTTCAGTATTTTACTACAGAAAAATACCCTCTTTAGTAAGTAGAACACTGAAGAAAATAAGTTTCTACTGTGTGTCAAGTTGAGTATAGAGTTTTACCTTGTGCATATTAGTGTACAATGGTTCACATAAGAGTGTATTAAAATGACTGCTTGTGTGTGTCATTTGAGAACAAAATTACCTTTTTAGAAGAGAGTACATTGTTTTGAGACAAGATGTGCATTTTTCAGAGGTAGTGAAGAGTTTTGCCCGTTGTGTGTGAGGTTTGGAGATTTGTGTGCAGAGTTTTGAGAATTCGAGAACTGATTCCGAAAATTGTGTGTAAGCAATCGAGAAAAACTGTAATAAACAGTGACGACTACCAGATTTTAGTCACAGTTAATGTTTTTCTTGATTTAAATATGAAATTATTTATTCTTTATAACCTATAAGTAAATTATCATTCAATAATAGTGTGATTTGAGAATGATGCCAAGACATCAGTAGAGGATTTTGAACAAAAGTAGAACTCGGGTAGCCCTCAGTAGCCCTCGGTAGCCCACGGATAGCCCTTGGTAGCCCTCAGGCCCAGAAAGGTTGGGGACCCGTGCCTTTGATTATAGTGCCACACTGCAGTAAGACTCCTCCACTGGAATGGAAACCCTACCATAGCTGCCTTTAAGACTGTCCCTGAACTGTAGGGCTCAACGCATTAACAGCATTGCTGAGGCTGTGAAATTTCCCATTCACTTCATATTTCCTCATATCCTTCTGCTCTTCCATCTTCATCCTTTTGATCATGTTCAGCTGTTCTTCACCACCACCGTTAATCTTGTGGGAAAAAATACAGTGTCTCTACACGGCAAGGGAACAGCTGCTTGTGAAATATGAATACATGACATTATCATTGGGACAAGGTTGAAACAAATCATGTATAAACATATTACTGACAATCAGTACTATCTTCTTTACTACTAGAATTTCCTTTGGGATTAATAAAGCATCTCTACTTCTGCACTATAATGAATATGAATGGGACCGTCTGCTCCGTCATTACGGTAATAAAGATACTGAATAATTAACACAGTGACTTACTGCTTGATAGACGGACGACACATACCTATGTATAGCGCATTGTCTGTGACCATGTATCTGTTGTGGTTGATCCCTTCGATCGTGCCATCTGGCTGCTCACGCGAGCTGAAGAACTTCTGCAGAATGACAATGTGCAGTCGACTTGAATCATAAAACCAAGGTTGCTCTGAGACCACAGAGCTAACAGCGGTACGGTTTGTTACATCGACATAAAAACACTAAAAACACTTAATACCCCTGTGGACCTCTAAAACGCTATAAATTGCATGAGCATGAAAGATTTATAGAGTGTGGGATGGAAACAGATGCAGGCTAGGCAGCTGATAATAAACAGATAAATTAAAGGTGTTCTCTCTCTCTCTCTCTCTCTCTCTCTCTCTCTCTCTCTCTCTCTCTCTCTCTCTCTCTCTCTCTTCTCTCTCTCTCTCTCTCTCTCTCTCTCTCTCTCTCTCTCTCTCTCTTCTCTCTCTCTCTCTCTCTCTCTCTCTCTCTCTCTCTCTCTCTCTCTCTTTTCACACAATACCCTCTCTCTGTCTCTGTCTCTGTCTCTCACACACACACACACACACACACACACACACACACACACACACACACACACACACACACACACACACACACACACACACACACACACACACACACACACTGCCTGTTTGTCTCTATCTCTCTCTCTCTCTCTCTCTCTCTCTCTCTCTCTCTCTCTCTCTCTCTCTCTCTCTCTCTCTCTCTCTCTCTCTCTCTCACCGCTTCCATGGAGCAGTTGGCCATGTCCATGCAGAGGCTCTGTAGGGACCAGAGGAAGTTAGCAGTCAGGGGGTGCGTCTGCTGCCAACAGCTCACTAGCAGCTTCACTTTGATGCCCCGCAGCAGCAGAGCCTCACGCAGCTTCCCGTCAATGGCCGACCAGTACCTGATGCGAAACAGCTCACTCGTTTACATTATATCAGGGGTGTCAAACTCAAATGAACCGAGGGCCAAAATCAAAATCTGGAATGAAGTCGCGGGCCAAACTCAACAATTATTTTTTTTTAATTGACTAAAATTGTGCATGCATGCACTTCAATTTCACATACACTCTTTCCCATCATATTTGTCTGTTCAAATGTGTCTGCACATCCTGTGATACAGCATATTTCATGTTCAGTTGTGTTACGCTGTACATTAATGGTGTATGTGGGCCAACTGTAATACACATTTGAAATGATCTCGCGGGCCGAATAAAATGGCTCTACGGGCCAAATTGGGCCTGAGTTAGACATCCCTGCATTATATGCATGATAACTGGCCAGTCAAGTAAGGTAGTGGTGCGCACAAGTCTGATGAAGAGTCTGTAGCTCCAAAACGTGCATGTTGTGAAAAAAGAAAAAAAAAGTAAAACAAGACATTCAACTTTATTTTCATATATTATAAATGTTTCATTTACTCTTTTAGTAGCAGATGGCAGCCAGGTGATACAACCACAGCTATTGTCGCTATTGTGGGCTATAAATGCATTCATAATTTGAAATGAACGTACCAGAGTATGCTTTTTTTTACTTCATATAATTGATGCTTATTACACCATGTCAGATGCTACTCAGCCTACTGTGAACATTTCTACAATTAGGTCTACTACTACTACTATTACTATTACTACTACTACTACTACTACTACTGCTACTACTACTACTAATAATAATAATAATAATAATAATAATAATAATAATAATAATAATAATAATGAGCATTTTTTGTATTATTTTACAGCGTATGTGAATAATCATTAGGCTCTTCGAATTAGTAGTAGTAGCAGTAGTAGCAGTAGTTGTATGAATACCATCATTATTATTCAGGTATATCAGCTTCTGTAATCGATCCTTTGTAAATGTCAGTTGAAAAGGTCATCATCATGATGCGCTGCTCACCTGCTAACGCCGTTGCTGACCAGAGGCACGTAGTCGGTAATGGAGATATAGATGAACCACCTGGCGTCCTGAATCACATCGAAGATAGCCTCAATGTCTTGCGCCCGGTCTTTAGGCCCGAAGGCTTCCGGAGAATTCTGGAGAGCGAAGCAACAGATCCATTCTGTCATTACTCAACGGCAGCAGCAGTAGGACTACAGCAGCATGCTAATCGAACACTAGACATGTCCATAAATCTATTAGGCAAAAAAACGCCCAGTGACCTGCTTTTGTTGACCTCGACTTAATTGTCCATGAAACAAATACTGACACTTTAGAAAACTACTTTTTCTTTGACGTCAGATCTTCGCAACACACCTCCCTGTGTCACACCCCCACTGCAGGGAAGCCAACCAGGGGGGAAAAATGGGTCAGTTGTCCCGGGCTCAGGAAGAGAGATGGGGCCCAGAACTGGGACCTCAGGACATCATATGTATTGGGTGGGGGTGGTGGTCCTTTGACCTGGGCCAAGGTGTAGCTGTCAGAGGCCCTGCACCCATGAACGGTTGTAATCACTCAGCCTCCCAGCTAACTCCATTTGTATAGATGAGCAGACTGGGACCTCAGAGGGAATCCTTCAACTGCTGCCAGAAACACATGGATCTGTGCCTGAGGGACATCTCAATCACATGACTGAAGGTCTGCCTGAAGCACCAACCACACCACACCACATGAGGAGTAAATCTGCTCAACGCAGCAGCACCTTCAAGGGCGCACTGTTGCGATGCACATTTGGTATTGGAAGTCTTACACTCATGTAGCAGCCTTGAAAGGATTTACTGCTGATTTACTTCTGCACACTTGCTACTGTAAATCGTAATACACATAAGGTACAGAAACACCTCCAAGGATTTACTGTTGCACGCTAATTGTTTGTCTGTTGATTCACTACATGTCTGAATGTTGAAGACATATAGGCCTACACTGAGTCAACACCTGCCAGAGTTAAGTTCCTTGTGTAGGCCTATGCAAGTACCCATTCTTCAGGTCAATCAAACATGATTCTGATATATTTTCCTGAAGTGGAAGCTGAGATTCTGGGGTTTTTTTTTACCTCATTACAGTTTAGCTTCACACATGCCTACACTGTCCCAAACCTTGTCCAACGTTTATCAATTTAATCTGATTCTTTTTCTGTCATTTAAAACTAGGAAGTTTTAGTTTTAGTTTTTAGTTTTGTTTGTTTTTTTCTTGTTTTTTTCTTTTTCATGTTTCACCTCATTACAGCTTTGCGTTACACATGGCTGCACTGTCCCCAACCTTGAGGCAACAGGAAGTGTGACATTTTCCCGTCACACGTCGGGCCGTGGCGGTTCCTTCATCAATACCGAAACATGTGTGAGGAGGAGACACTCAATCACGGCGACAGGGGAGGAGCGGTCGGTCTGTCGGTCAGTGATGAGATCGCTGATGGATTACAGCTCCTTTGGCACCCCGTGTACCTGTAACTCACGGCCACATTTCTGGGGAGAATTCATTGATTGGGACAAGGCTAAGCAGTGGCCCCTTGGACGGTGAGGGAAGCGTCTGCCTGCGCCGCCTCTCTCTGTCTTTTGATTAATGAGGTTCACGTGATGCCTCCCCTGTCTACCTACACAAGATAATGAAAGATTCATTTATCAACCCTGGTGCAACAACGATGAATATACATCATACAGAAGGTTGTTGTTGTGATAAATCTTCCTCTGCATGTAATATCTGTGTAATTGTGAGCTGAATTGTGCCGCTAAAAAGTATATTTCATTACGTTATATTAAACTTTTATCCAGAGTGACTTACAATGATTACAGGGTTATAGTGGAGTAATGTGGGGTGGTTAGGTGCCTTGCTCAAGGAGACTTCAACCATAACGTCTATTGAAAGACATTCTTCCTACTGCTGGTGAAGATGGGATTTGAGTCTGTAACCCCCTGATCCAAAGGTCACCGTATTAGGCAATAGAGTGCCCGAGTCATGCCCTTCCACTTCTGGGTTACATTTCGCCAAATTTTTGAATGGAAGTCAATGGAGAGAGTTAATGTAAGATAAATCCTGCTTCTGTTTGACATGTGATCTGGATTTTACCTATGATAGCATTGAATTTTAAGGAAGTGGCATGTGTAGTCCAAATAATCATGCGCACAACTCACACAATTGTGTGACAAGTTAAGTCGACAATAACATCAATAACAATAGAATCGCTATCATTCATTTTGAGCTACAGCACATGTGTGATCCAGGAGGAAAAGGTGGGAAGATAGGTCAGGAAGATAGGTCTGATGTGTCCATTACACCCCAGTCAAAATGTTTGACCTCTCAGGCCCCATGAATTGTCTGGAAGGGGGGCGGTCGGAGACTTAGGTACAGTACTCTATGGATGCCTCAATATAGTACTCACAGAGGGATAGACCTCAGCGGTCACGTTGTTGAGGATGAGAGAGAGTGTTTTCCTCTTGTTGAAAAGGCCGTAGAGCCTCTTGGACCAGATGGAGGGGATGAAGTCCTTGTACTGCAGCTGCCAGTAGAGGCTGAAGATGCGGTGCAGGTCCAGCGCCAGGCAACTGCACTCGTACAGGATGACGCCAAGCTCCTTCAACTGCGGACACGGCATGGAGGAAGAGAAGAGGGGTTGAATGAAACGAAGGACAGCACTCTTCAGATTTCTTCTTTGTTTATTCGTGGGGAAATCTGAAGAGTGCTGTCCTTCGTTTCATTCATTCAATTAAGTTTTTTGTGGGATTCAGCACCCAGTTAAGAACTGTTAAAATTAGCCTATTTAGGCGATAGTGTGAGCGCGTCTTCTCCACTTTTGGAAGAGAAGAGGGGTGCATGAGGAAAGAGCTGGAGCACACTCAGGGCTGCTGCTAAGGTATTTGGAAGCCCTAAGCATAACTGGTCTGGAGGCCCCCCTCATAATTAAATAACAATAATCTACTAACTAATAAATATGTTTTGTAATGTAATTCAATCTTTTTTTCATGATGTGTTTTAGTCAATCTCAATTTAATATGCCACAATTTTGGGGGGGAAATGGTTGGTGCCCTAAGCACTCTGTGCAATCTGCTTATGTGTAGCAGCAGCCCTGAGCACACTGCAGCTTAAACAACAGCAATCAGGGATGTCAGCCTGACCCCCTGGCCAATGCTATGTGCATGCGTGTGTGTGTGTGTGTGTGTGTGTGTGTGTGTGTGTGTGTGTGTGTGTGTGTGTGTGTGTGTGTGTGTGTGTGTGTGTGTGTGTGTGTGTGTGTGTGTGTGTGTGTGTGTGTCAGGGATGGAAATAAGCACCCGTCCACCTGCCAATGGCTATGTTTACATGACATTTTTAATTCCGAATTAATAATTCAGAATTAAATAGTTCTGTCAAGTTTGCTTTGATCTTTCATTTAATTCCGAATTGTGAAGTGTTTACATGACGTTTTCAGAGCGGAATTAAGCTTTTTAATTCCGAATTAAATGTGTCATGTAAACGTAGTGATTGACGGGTAAATTTCAGTGGTGACTGGTAAATTTTTCAACCCACCAGTCACTTTGACTGGTAAAAACAGTAAGTGACTAGATTTTGAAATCTACCTGCCACCGTGACTGGTGGGGAAAAAACTTAAGTTCCACCCCTGGTGTGTGTGTGTGTGTGTGTGTGTGTGTGTGTGTGTGTGTGTGTGTGTGTGTGTGTGTGTGTGTGTGTGTGTGTGTGTGTGTGTGTGTGTGTGTGTGTGTGTGTGTGTGTGTGTGTGTGTGTGTGTGTGTACACTTCCGCGAGAATAGGCCATCTTAACAATATGTTAAATAACGACGACTCAGTGGTCAGAGAGCTGGCCCGCGAATCCCTGCTGGCCCTGAATCCCTGGTGGTTCACGCGGCGTAAAAAAAAGAAATAGGAGCACAGATAAGAATTTACTGTAGGAGCACTGTGAAACTGTTAACGCACATACAAAAATGGTCTAAGACAGTAAGCTATACCTTTACCCAACACTAGGCGTACATATTCTACATGAGGGGTGCTGGTCACAGGGCCAGCCAAGTGTAAAAGGCCTGAACAACATATTACACATTTATGTCTATACACGTTCATTACATACATATCATACAACTGTAAAACAAAGACTGGGGAGTGTCAGTAAACTCATCCCAACTGTCCCTTCTCTGAAGGTTTTTAAATCCGAGTTAACTACAACAACTTGGCTAGGCTTTTGATCCCTCTGTCTTTCAAGCACTCATGGTTTTCTCTATAGGATGTATTTACTCCAGGAGGAAAATGCGAAGGAAATCGTTTTTCAAATCGTTTAATAGAAAACGGAAATCGTTAAAAAATATATATATATATACAGTCCCAAGAAAAAGTTTGTAGACCCTTTGAAATTTCTTACATTTCTGTCAAAATTTATCATAAAACATGGTCTGATCTTCCCGGAAATCTCAAGAAGGAACAATCAGAGTCTGCTTTAACTAATTCCACACAAACATTTACATGTTATCATATTTTTATTGGCCATAAGGCTATAACATTCACAGGACAGCAAGGCATAAGTAAGTACACCCTTGCATTAAATAGGTTTTAACCCTCAGTTAGTTGCAATATCCTCAACCAGACTTGTCCTGTAATTGCAGATCAGATTAACAAAAATATCTGGATGTATCTTGTCTCCCTCTTCTTTAGAGAACTGCCTCTCGTCAGCAAGGTTTCTGGGATGTCTGGAGTGCATAGATTTATTGACTTCATGCCATATAATCTCAATTATTTTTAGTCAGGGCTTTGACTGGACTATTCCAGAATGTGTATTTCATTGTTATGAAGGCATTCTAATTTAGATTTGCTTCTAAAGTATGGGTTGTTGTCACATTTCAGCACCTATCCTCTTATGTGCTTCAACTGTGTGACAGACTTCCTCACGTTTTTTCTGTAAAATATCACAATAAACTTGAGTTCATTGCTCCACTGATAATAGCAAACTTTCAAAGGCCTGAGGCAGCAAGGTAGCCGCATATAATGATGCTCCCGCCACCATACTCAGAAGTGGAGATGTAACCAAGAATAACTAAAAATGGGGTTCATTCTGCCAATCTAAAATTAATGGGGTTTCTGTCCAAAAAAATATTGCTGCACCTTTGAGGTTTGCGAAAAAGCATTTATATGCTTCATAAAATTACTGCAAAATATTCTGTAGACCAACGTTGAAACCAAAGTTGAATTTTTCAGGGGAACACATAGTATCATGTTTGGAGGAGAACTGGAGAACCACACCTTCACCAAAACATCATCTCCACCTTTGAGTATGGTGGCGGGAGAATCATTATATGCGGCTACCTTGGTGCCTCAGGCCCTTGTCAGTTTGCTATTATTAGTGGAACAATGAACTCAGAAGTTCATTGAGATATTTTACAGAAAAAATGTGAGGTAGTCTGTCACACAGTTGAGGCACACAAGAGGATGGGTGCTGAAATGGGACAACAACCCATATTTTAGAGGCAATTGACTTTTGAATTGCTTCATAACAATGAAATACACATTCTGGAATAGCCCAGTCAAAGCTCTGACAAAAAACATTTGAGATGATATGGCATGAAGTCAAGAAAGCTATTCACTCCAGATATCCCAGAAACCTTGCTGCAGAAGGGCAGTTTTCTAAAGAAGAGGGAGTCAAGATACATCCAGATTGTTTTGTTAATCTGATCTGCAACTACAGGAAACATCTGGTTGAGGTTATTGCGACAAACTTAGGGTTAAAACCTATTGAATGCAAGGGTGTACTTACTTATGCCTTTCTGTCCTGTGAATGTTTACATCTTATGGCCAATGAAAATAAGTAAACTTGTAAATGCTTGGGTTGAATTAGTTAAAGCAGACTCTGGTTGTTCCTTCTTGTGATTTCCGGGAAGATCAGATCATGCTTTATGACCAATTTTGACAGAAATGTAAGAAATTTCAAAGGGTGTACAAACTTTTTCTTGGGACTGTATATTATTTTATTTTTTTACATTTTCGAAACTATGGCGGCCAAAATTAAACTATGGCGGTGCACCATAGTTTCCTTAATGTATGGGAAACACTGCCTTTAGTGACTCTGAATGCAAATAACACCTTCCGCCCATTGCGAATTAAGAGCATTATAGCATCACTGCTCAATCACAAGAAAACAGAGAGTGCAGAGCACTGGAAAGGTTTAAGACTACAAGGAAAATTATCCCA
>NC_085880.1:3524825-3564825 GCF_034702125.1 Engraulis encrasicolus
TCTTAGCCTAGTAAGGCAGCCATAAGTTCCACATGCCCTCCGTCCCCCCTCGAGCACCTGCCCCCCAAAATGTCTGTCCACGCCACTGCCCGCCTCATTTCCATTTCAAAAAGCCCATTCACATTCCCGTGGCGTTCATCTGGACCTCTGATAAGGTTCGCTGTGTTTTTGCCAGAGGCTCCCTTCGCCACATGCATGCACAAACGAACATACGGCACGCAAACAACCGAGGCAACGCGATGTAGAGTGGGGAAAAAACGGGGGTGAATACGGTGAGTTATCTAGGGCTACACAGACTTTAAGAGTAGACTCGTGTTGCCAAAGAAACTTAATAATAAGCTCCCGGCAAAATAAATCAACAACATAATATCCTTGTGTAGTGTGTTTGCCGCTCCCAGCGCTGGATGGTGTAATGCACTGTAATGTAACGTAATGTGTCATATTAATGAGGTCCATTACCGTGGACAGCGCTCTCCAGTCCATGCCGGCACTGCCGATGTAGACATGCTTCCTGTCCACAACCCAGAAGGAGGACAGCAGCTTCCCATTGGTCAGGATAGTCATGTTCAGGTAGTGGATATCCGCACCTGCCAAGACAAGTCACTTACGGCTTACAGTAATAGGGGCTGGATAAGATTGTTGATTAGGCCTACCTAAATATTACTATATCCTGCAGTTATTATTCATCATTCATCCTTTTATTAACAACGTGAAATACAAGGTATACACATTGCACTGTATCTACACCGTTAATGACAAATCACTACAGGCTTAATGATGCAATCACCATTTTTTTTCTACAGCAGTTATTCATGTTTTGGTGTCATTTCCACAGACAACCAAAAGTGTGCACAATTCTGTTTATGTCTTCATCATCTTGGGCAGCACAGTGATGAAGCACAGTTCAGAGGGGACTGGACAGACCTACCATGACGAGAGAGGACCTTCAGCTCTTTGGAGTCCTCCAGAGTAAGACCACTGGCCACCTTCAGATTGACCTTCTGGGACTTCAGGCCCATCAATCTGTGGAACAAGAACCGGCCCTGTAGGAGAGGAGAGGAGAGGAGAGGAGAGGAGAGGAGAGGAGAGGAGAGGAGGGGAGGGGGAGGGGAGGGGAGAGGAGAGGAGAGGAGAGGAGAGGAGAGGAGAGGAGAGGAGAGGAGAGGAGAGGAGAGGAGAGGAGAGGAGGGGAGAGGAGAGGAGAGGAGAGGAGATGAGAGGAGATGAGAGGAGAGGAGAGGAGGGAGAGGAGAGGAGGGAGAGGCAAGGAGGGGAGAGGAGGGGAGGGGAGGGAGAGGAGAGGAGAGGAGAGGAGAGGAGGGGAGAGGAGGGGAGGGAGAGAGAGAGCAGAGGTGGGGAGGGGAGGGGAGGGGAGGGGAGGAGGGAGAGGAGAGGAGAGGAGAGGAGAGGAGGAGGAGGAGAGGAGAGGAGAGGAGAGGAGAGGAGAGGAGAGGAGGGAGGGAGAGGAGAGGAGAGGAGAGGAGGAGAGGAGGAGGAGGAGAGAGAGGAGAGGAGAGGAGAGGAGAGGAGAGGAGAGGAGAGGAGGAGGGAGAGGAGAGGAGAGGAGAGGAGAGGAGAGGAGAGGAGAGGAGAGGAGAGGAGAGGAGAGGAGAGGAGGAAAGGGTCAGCGGAAGTCAAGGCTGAACAACCGCAGACAGCTACTGCCTCCCAAAGGGACCTTGGATTGCTGGCTTCATGGCTCAAAAAATATAACATTTTTGCTCAGTATAGCAGGGTAAGAAGGCCCTGGTGCTCTGGTGATCAAAGGCAAGACTGTCTAATATACTATGGTGCAACCTTGGCTTCTCTGTTCCAAATTATTATTATCATTATAAACAGAAATGTGATAAGTATAAACAGCATGTTACATACTACTAACATCTGCATACGTTGACGAGCTAAGGCAAGTTTGTCTAATATTGCACAATATGCATGTAAAATAATGCTAAATACATTTACACCCATCAACTCCTCTATTTTGCTCTCCACTGACCGTGTAGTAAAGATGCCCCTTTGCTCCAAGGTGTACTTCTAGATAGATTGGGGCTGATAAGTGGCAGGCTCTGCCGTAAACAAATTCCTTTGTGTTATGTTTTAAATGGTAGAATATTTCCAGCGCTGCTGCACACGGTCTGTGTAGGCTACTGACAGGAAAAGGAAGAGAACGGCTGACAAGCAATGAGCTGCACTTTTGTGAAAATAGAATTTATTTGGCTGTGTAATGAGGCTTCAACTAGCATACTTGACAAACACAAAATCTACTTGGCAAACAGGATGGGGATGGAGGTGAGAGCAGCGGACAGAAAAGCACACACAGTCCCATTTCAATTGGCACCGTCAGAAATAATTACAAGCAATATACATATTCCAAAGGGGAAAAATGCTGAACTTGCTTGTGTTGAAACTTTTATTGTTCGGAGAATTTCTGCTCTTTATACATACTGTATGGTGTAGTGCCGTGGCGCTGACATTAATGATGGAATACATGTACTGTAAATAATAACACCATATGCTACTCACATCTGCTTTCATGTCATGTGTGTGTGTACACAATATATGCTGACAGTGTCAATCTGTGTGTATAGCTCTCGTAAGCAGTTAGACAAGATAGAAAGGGGACGCCCAGAGCAAAAAAAAAATCCATGGTGTCACAGTGCCTGCCTGCGGGAAGCCATTATGGGCCGACATTGACACGTGTCTGTTCAGTCTGACAAAAAAAGAAAAGAAAAGCCTGCTTGCGACACCGGCTCCAACTCTTAGTTCAATCAGCACCCTCTCAGTATGGGCCAGATGCCTCTGGCACCAGCGCAATAGCACTGCCACACACTGTGGAAAAAGAAATGGCTGTGGAAAACATCTGTGACAGGGGGGATTGAGTTACTGTGTGTGTTTGTGTGTGTGTGTGTGTGTGCGTGTGCGTGTGCGTGTGCGTGTGCGTGTGCGTGTGCGTGTGCGCGTGAGCATGTGTGCATGTATCCACTTTTTTGTTGTTAGGATAATGACAGATGAGCAATGCGATTGATTGGTCAATTGATCAACTTAGTGATAATTGTTTGTGTTGGTTGCCAAGACATGGCCCATGTCACGTCTGCATCAAACAATTACAACATCCTAAATCTATGACTGCCTGGATATAAAACTGTGTGTGTGTGTGTGTGTGTGTGTGTGTGTGTGTGTGTGTGTGTGTGTGTGTGTGTGTGTGTGTGTGTGTGTGTGTGTGTGTGTGTGTGTGTGTGTGTGTGTGTGTGTGTGTGTGTGTGTGTGCTTGCGTGCGTGCGTGCGTACGTGCGTGCGTGCGCGCACGCGTACGGGACTGTGTGTGTGTGGGAGCAAGATCGAAACAGAAAGAAAGAAAAAAGAACGAAAGAAAGAAAGAAAGACAGATCCCATACCTGTTTTGCAGTGGGGATGCTGGACTCGTACTCGGTGGAGTTTAGAGCCCAGTGAGGCGAGACGATCTCCACCTGGCGCGTGGCCAGATCCAGCAGGTGATGGAGGCCAGCGGCGAGAGGAGTGGTCCCGTTGTGGGCCAATGACACGTCTTCTGGAATATTCTCCACAATAATCATCCTGAGGAAAACATCAGATGTTAAGTGCTGGTTTTGTTGGGCGCACATTAGCAGTCTAAACACCCTGTGTGTACACTGCTTGTTACATTGTGAATCGACAATAAAGTGCACTTTGACTTTGGGTTTGATAACAGGAAATACATTGTGGGGGAGGATCATTTGCATTTGTCATCTTTACAATGAAATAAAGCACATGAAATGGCTTGCATCTTCAACTTAAAACTTTACAGTGCATAGCAGTGGCAGGATTTCGGACAACACATAAAACAAATTGCCACGTAATTAATGACATTGAAATGATAACAATCGTCACTTCATCTTCTCAGGGATATCTTTCATCTCCATATTACCCACGCATGTGGTTGGAAATGTGCTTGATTGGATTACCTTAAGACATAGGCCTACCGAGCTTATTCCATCGTGCCTGACTCATGCCCCTCCGCTTGCCTGCCAGACCAGACCATTGATTCAGAGAAACACAGTGCTGCTCGGAATACATTTGTCATGCAAGTGGGAAAGATTCAACATTGAAGGGGAGCTGCAGAAAGCAATGGGGAACCTGATGAGGTGGAGGGGGGCGCAGTGGAGTTGGTGGTGGTGGTGGTGGTGGGGGTTGTAAATCATGTGGAACGGTAATGGAGGAACTGAAGTGCGAAGTGAACACGGCCAGCCACTCCGCTCGTTTTACCTGGCCTGGGCAGCCGCGCCGCAGCAAATGAATGGCTGCAGCCAGCCCTGTAGATTGTAAACCATGAGACCGTGGCAATGTGTGATGAGAGCGAGGAGCGGAGCGGGAGGACAGTGTTTAGGGTTTAGCATAAAGGATGACGCTGCTCTGAGAGGTGTGTGTGTGTGTGTGTGTGTGTGTGTGTGTGTGTGTGTGTGTGTGTGTGTGTGTGTGTGTGTGTGTGTGTGTGTGTGTGTGTGTGTGTGTGTGTGTGTGTGTGTGTGTGTGTGGAGGCTGGGGGGTGATGAAGGTTACATGTGGTTCTCATGATGGATTAATGGAGCCGTTTCTGGGCCGGCGTAAATGATGTATAGGAGGAGATACGTCCTCACCTTGCGTGACACCAATTCACACTGAACAAAGAGCTCTGCACCGTGGCTGGCGCACGGAATGGAAAGATAATATTTGGAGTGTTAGTGCACTTAAACTCTCCCGGGAACCGTGGACGAGAAGAGAAAAGGCGGCAGACAGCCACACAGCCGTGGCTTCTACGGAGACACTGAGACATGGGATTTTGACCTCCAGTCCGTTCCCACTACTGCACAACAGAAATTTAAGATGGTGTTTTTAAAAATAGGAAAAAGTCAGCGACAGACGTAATAATATTACCCCTACAGTGGTAACCTTAAGTAGTATTTGTGGTTTCACTATGTGGTTTTATCCCATAGTTTTTTTGCAAAGGCAGACAAGGACATGGCTGTTTTTACAGTAAGAATAGTAGCCAAGGTTAAAAATAGATGACAAAGGGGTGGAAACTCGTTGAGATAGATAGATAGATAGATAGATAGATAGATAGATAGATAGATAGATAGATAGATAGATAGATAGATAGATAGATAGATAGATAGATAGATAGATCATTGACTGTTGTTACTCTTTAATAACATGCTGTTTAATTCCATGTGTTGCATTATGTAGCCCACATTTTGCTGTGATCAAAGAAAGACACTGCTGTATTTTTTGTATTTTTGGCACATAATCAGCAATAAATCTGAGCACTCTATTTTAGTTATACAATATTGAGAGTCATCTTATTTATTTATTTATTTTAAACTCACCGCCTTAACCCATAAGTCCTATATGTCATCCCCATACATCACATGCCTTACTCTGTCTGCAGCACACTCAGGCTAAGGAGAGATTCCCTGTCAGGGCATTTATTCTGAATTTACAGCATATAGGGACTTTGGAGCTGTGCCTCGCAAATCCCCTGATTTATGCCACTGCGTCTCTCAAACCAGCAAGGAGATTGTCATCTCCGCTTCCATAGTCAAAGTGTCAGGGACTTTTCATGAACACATTCATCTTGCACCGTGCTCATCTAAATAATTTCTGACCTTTGGTATTCAATTTCGTTTGTCTAAGGGTGATTAGAGCAGCTAATGCAATGTACTGTATTGTGTGCTTATAGATTGGTTGCAGGCTTATATTGTCTCACACATTTAGGGCACCAGTGAAGAATAAGATAAAACCGCAGACATTTACACCCTCATCTTGAAAATGTCAATGAGAAAGATAAACGTGAATTTAATCTGAACACAGTATAATGAATTTCTGTCCCGTGTCCTACCCAGGATAGATGCAGCCTGTGAGAAGATGACAGACAGACTCATCCACATGCATGTGAAAACGGGTCTTTGATCACGAGATTGAAAGCTGGAAGAAATTGCAACTGCACTGATAAGAATAGTGAATACGTGCATCTTGACATGTTGACTGAATCGTGTTCAACATAATGCTCAACGTAATTAAATGTTGTGGGTTTAGGACATTAATCAAGGCCTACCTTGCTGACTGGCGTGTTGACAGGCAGCCCTGTCAGGAGGGGCGGGGCAGATGAGTGAGCTATTGGGCTGCCGACATGCAGATACCTATCTGAACCAGCAGCCGTCCAACAGTAGGACTGGACTGGGCTGGTAATCTGGCATACAGGGCATTTTCCCAGTGGGTTGACAGCGCCCAGGGGCAAGCTACTGCTGTTTTTTGTTGTTGTTGCTTTTTCTTAGGGTCTGGCCCACAGTTTAGAGGGGACAAACAAATTCTAGGTTGTTTCGTTCGGAGGCGGTATTACGTGCCTACGTCACAATAGCTATGTGCGTTCTTGTTGCCGACGACGTTTGAATCGTCGCCTTGACAACCGTCCACACCGTCCCTAATCGTAACCCTAAACCTAACCATTCTCATTGCGATAAGCCACAGTCTCAACACTTCTCGGTTTTGCAGAGGAAGCCGGTGAAAAGACAAGGATGTCCATCTAGTCATCTTGTTTTCGCATCCTGGGAATGTACACATTCGAATCATTTTTGCAAAATCCAAATAGTACTCCCAAAAAGCAAATGTTTACAAGCGTTTTGCAGTCCTAGCTGATTGAGCGAGCGAATGAAGCTCAACCGCCTGCTGTCAGAATAAATGCCAGCCGATGACGTCACGGTGCCGCCTTCATTGCCGTTTTCAGAAATAAATGAGAACAAGTAGGCGGGGGTGTGACAGAAGCGGGAAGTGTTTGATTCGACTATGGCACATCTGCACAACGTTTAAAAAGTGGGGACAAGTCATTTATGGGCTTGGAAATATTGCCCCTACGGCTACCGTTGAGTGGATACCGTCTGACACAAAATCTTCCAAACTGCATCAAATGGGAAAAAAGTGGTATGGGTGTGTAGAGTGATGTGTTTTATTCCAGAAATAAGGCCCCACATGCAAAAAAACGTTTTTTCCCTTTAACCCTAAACCTAACCCTAACCTTAACCCTGCAGTAAACCTAACCTTAACCCTAAACCTAACCCTAACCCTAACCTTAACCCTAAACCTAACCCTAAATCGCTTGTTTGAAACTAGTGAGTCCCAGTGCAGTGCCCACTGCAGCTCGGCAACGAGGACGCGCATCACTAGTGCCGTAGGCACGTCCGAACGAAGTACCCTAGTTTTTGTGAATCCCCAGTGTAGAGGGCCAGGCCCAATGCTCCATCTCCGTTATAGATTGACGGAGTCAAGCAGGATAGTGGACACGTTTACATGATGTTTTTTAATTCTGAATTAATCATTCAGAATTAAATTGTTCCGTTGAGTTTGCATTGCACTTTCATATAATTCTGAGGTGCGTTTCTCAAAAGAGTAGTTGTTAACCAGTTAGCAACTTGGGTAGTTACCAAATTGCATTGAAAACAACAAAGTAGTTAATGTAGTAAAGCAACTACGGTTTCGAGAAATGCACCCATGAATTGCGCGGCATTTACATGATGTTTTCAAAGCAGAATTAAGATTAAGTTTTATTCAGATTTTAATTGAGTTAATTCTGAATTAAATGTCTCGGAATCGGCTTATAGGCCTATGTGAGGGGCCAGTTTAAGACACAAATCTCTGGGATGACTTTTGGTCTTCAGTCCAGCCCTTTACAACAGTGCACATACATACATGCTGCATTTACTGAGCATTAACCTGCAAAATATGTCATAAAATCACCTGTCGGCTCCCCCCTAAAAATGACTGATCGGTTTAGTTTGCATCACTGAACCCAAGCGTGAAATTTAATGTCCTCCACTCAAACATCCTGACAGCGCTCGTTCGTGACTGGAAATCACTGTTTATGTATGCTTTACTCACAATCTCATAATTTTCTTGATGAATTTGTGTACGTTTTTTACACTTGTAAGGAAGGGTCTTTTTGTTACAGCGGACGTGAAGATGTTTTTTTATCACAGGAAGAGAGCCATCAAGAGACGGCCCGTCTTCCAGTTTTAGGTTTCACCTCGTATCTGCTCTGGATCGATATCCCACCCTCCGGACGGACATTTGAGACCCCAACAGAAGAATGTGCAAACGTGATTACGACTGTTATTCTGGCGGCGCTAAGCCACTGCCTGTCTCCATTATTGCAATGAAGTATGGTTTTCAGCAACCAAATGTTAATGTAATTTAACATTTGTCAAATCAAAAGAGTCAATTCAAAACAGAAGAAGTGATTGTTGCAGGTCCCATCTGGCTAAGTCTTGATGTGGGCATCCTCATGACAAATCATATAGGCTAATTATGCTGGCATCTGACGTATGAAATCTGGATGGCCTCCTCCACTCCATGCTTTAAGAGACATTGTGCAGTGACAAGGACAAACACATCTCCATATCTTTTGTTATTATCCACTGCTTGATTTAGCCTAGCATTACATGCAGATGGCAGAGGCCAGAATAAACATTTTGAGATATCCATCTCTCATCTCACAGCCATCCACATGATTGCTGTTTCCAGTCTTCCATTAGCCCTTATCATCCAGGGAAGTCGACACGGGTGGACAAAGGGGTAAGTTGTCCCTGGCCTGTGGGGTGGGGGTACTCATTACAGTGTAATAGTTGCGGGACCCTTGAAGGTGATTTTGTCCTTGGCCCAGTCAAAGCTGTCCGCGGCCCTGTTATGTCCCTTGCTTTGTTTTTCGAGTGGACAGTAGCTGCTCACCGCTCAACAACCTCTGCTATCTCCAGTGCTAATTGCATAATCACCAGAGACAATGGCAAACAGGAGAGCGCTGTGAAGATCTTGAAATATCTCAAGCTTACTAAGTAGGGAGGCATTTAAGGATATGTGCATAATTTAGCAATTATCTTCTTTTCTAAGTTGTCTGCAATACAACAGAGTGGTCCTCATGGTGGTCTTGAAATAGCTTAAGTTTACATATATACCAAAGTAGGGAGGCATTATAAACTATGGCCTGACTGACAGATTGGGCTTTGCTGGGAGGAGGGAATGGTGGGTGAACGAGTGGTCATTCTAGTCACGGAAGCTTCTGCTGCAGTCAGTAGCCTCAGTTGCCTGAAGCTACATGAGGGGTCTTGGTTGGCTATATCTCTACCAACGTTACTAAGGGTTTCTCAGCTTTCATCTGCCCTAGCTATGTAATTTCAGTCTTAGCACGCACACGCGCACGCACGCACACACGCACACACGCACGCACGCACACACACACACGCGCGCACGCACGCACGCACGCACACACACACACACACACACCCGAGATAGGAGGAGGATATATTTTTCGTTCCGCAAGTATGAAAAAGTGAACATAGACACATGCTACAACAAAAGGCACACACCATGGGGAGACATTAATATTGAAGATCTTGCTTCAAATAATTTTCGGCAGCCTGAATACTTAAACATTTGCTTTTACCATTCACTCAGTTATTTCATTTTATGTGGTGGGAAAGCATAATAAATCACACATGGCACAGCCACAGAACGATTGCCGACCTACCGGTACTGATAAGTGTCTGAAATTTCGACAGTCAGTGTGTGTTCAGCGGTGGGAGTGTTGTTGCGCCATTCTCCCGAGAATGACTGGTTTGAGCATCAGAGAAACTAAAACCCAACAATGATCCATTTGAAGTACAAATATGGCTGCTGCATAAAGCAGAGGGGAATGCGGCGTGTGACTGAGGAGAGGATAATGAAGTGGGCCCAGGTCTGCTACATGCCCCACCAGGAAGACGCTGGGCCTAATTGGATCGGAGGTCTTGTGGAAGTAATTGATTTTCTTTTTAGCAGCCCTAGACCCAGACGTCCTCATTTGATCTGTTCCTTTGCCTCCAAATCAACATTGCTTCCAGAGAGAGCTAGACATTTCACAGTGTTTCATCTCTCTTGTATGGACTGTGGAGATATATAATTACGTCGAAGATTTGGCAGTTAAATGCACAACATACACAGATAATACACCTACATATGCGTAGTGCATGACATTTAATGAATAATTCACCTAATCTAAAACTGTAGATTAGAACTGTCAAATTTTCCTATGCATGATGCCTTACATTTTCAAAAAGTGAATATTATTGCTCTGACAAAAAAAGACGCGATCGAAGCAATGCGAATAGTTTATGACACATTTTGTTGGAGGGTAGGCTGAGCTGTCCCAATTCTGCGAGCGGATTTCAATACATCACATCTCTTTGTGTGCTATTATATAAGCTCCTTGCAATCTCATAAAAGCACCTCTCCGCTTGCAGTCTGCAGTCCCTATGTTGACAAAGAATGTCCTGAAGTGACTGGGCAATTTGTGTCTGAAACATGCAGAGCTACGTTTTCCCCCTATAGCTAATGAGTCTTTTAGTCAGTGCACTGCTCTTCAGAATATCTAGTAGAGGGCATCGTGTCAGAATAGTGCTCTATCTAGTCAAGACAAAACATCACAAAACAAAGGCTTAGTAGTCTCAAGGCAATGCTGTTGTGAATTTCTCAAAACCAAAGTTGCTTACTACATTAGCTACTTTGTTGTTTTCAATGCATTTTCCCATTGGCAACTATCGAAGTTGCTAATAGGCCAACAACTTCTCTTTTGAGAAACTCACCCCAGCCTTGCAGGCAGGGATGCTGACAGCTTTTGCCAGGCCCAGGACAAAGTCATCTGAAAGGCCCCCCTACCCAATACATACAATGGGCACCCAATTATGGGCACCCTATATATCCCAGGGCCCAGGACAACATACCCCTCTGTCCCCCTCCTGTCGGTGGGCCTGCTTGCTTGCAGGATCGGCTCCGGGTCCGTGCTGTTCAGTTCTGTACTGCTGAGCATCTGATCAAAGCTCCACCGCAGGATGGAAACAAGTGCTGAGGTCTAATCATTGTGACATGCACTGACAGCTAACAGAGGCCCTGATGCCCTTTGTTCTCTGGGGGTAGAGCAGTTAGAGAGGTGATAAAGGCTGTCGGCGGGTAAAGGGAAAATGGATATATTTAGAGGGGAGAGCGAGAGGGAGCGTGAGGTGGGGGACCCTGAAAGAGTCTTCCATCTCTCTCACACACACACACACTCGGAGAAGAAAAGAGGGTGATGGGGGAGAGCGGGGTGATGGAGGAATCAATTTCAACTTTAGCGCGCAAGATTACATTTTCGACACTTATTGGTGGGAAATGGAGAGCAGATTGCTCTTGGGGGCAGGTTTAAATGGCTCGGTCTGGGAGATGTTCCAGTAACAACCTACAGTACATAAATTGGCACCAGCGGCGATTTGTGAATTGCAGTGTAATGATACCCAAATGGGTCCATCAGACTTCAATCCACTCCCACAATGATCACGGATGCCAGGGTGCTAATAGCGAGGAGGAGGAGGACACTCGCGGCCTAACGACATTTCAGCACCTCCTTTTGGACGTAACGTCATCACGACATATGCGCCTCTAATACCATTTCACTTCACAGTTTGTAGGCCTAGCCTTAACTGCACAATGGCAAAAATGCATTGAAAACACATGTCAACGTTTACTTGGCTATTCCATGTAATCCAATTCTATAAACAGATCCATGCCACATAATATTTGTTTGTCACAGGCTGGTTCTTGCTTTACAAATGCCTATTTTTGAG
The DNA here is from genome assembly GCF_034702125.1 of Engraulis encrasicolus. NCBI lineage: Eukaryota > Metazoa > Chordata > Actinopteri > Clupeiformes > Engraulidae > Engraulis > Engraulis encrasicolus. The sequence continues at coordinate 3,536,474 of NC_085880.1, forward strand.
CGGTGTAGAATTGCATATCATTTTCAGTATCATCTTTCTGCTTGGTGATATACAAGTAGCCTCTATCTCTTTTCCGATGGCTGAATATATTATTCCTTTTGATGTTGGGTGGTGTCTACATGGCTCCATCCAGCTGCATCCATAACTGCATTACGCCACGCAGCGTTGGGTGGGCGGTTGGATCTGTGTTGTTAATTGTGGTTAGAGTGTGGTGACATGCACTGATTGGCTTATTTACAAAGAGAAAATTCTAGAACATTCCACATTGAATGGAAACAACAGAAGTGACTCTTCTACAGACTGACTGACAGACCTGTGCTCTGCTCTGCATTACTGTTTGTGTTGCATTCTGTTCTGTACATCTGCCAATGACTTCTATTGGGCTATACATACAGACAGCTACATCACCGTAAAAGGCGCCCATGGTACGTGGTTTTATAGAAGCAAAAGGTCACCCCCACAATACTGGCGCCGTCAAAATTATTATCCGTGTCATCGTTGCAAAAGCAATAAAGGATGAGAAGTTACATCTTACATCATTGAACCAACTGGGTGGGAAAAGCTACAAGAGTAGGCTACATACTGTAAGAAGGCTTGTGGAACATTTCATCTTGGTTCAGTACTGCAGGTTAGTGTTACTAGTGGCATTATATTATGAATTTCATTATATTTTTAGGGTTTTTAGATGCGTCCACGCATCTCTATATGAGGCTTTGTCCGTCCATTGGTTTGTTCGTTGGTCCGTTCGCCGTGACGTGTTTTTCCAATCATTGAAAACTGCTTCAAATTGATGATAAACCACTGAATTATGATTCATATGAACTTTTTTTGTCAAAAATGTCAAATGTCAAAATTGTCAAAAATGTTCGGACGCATCGTTGTCTGCCTGTCGGATTTGTTATTAGGGGTTTTAGGTCTTTTATGCCTTCGCTATGACAGCATAGGTGAAAGAGACAGGAAACCAGCGGGGGAGAGAGATGGGGGAGTGCCAATAAATGACCCATGGATGGAATCAAACCCGGGTCCCCGGATCCATGTCATAGCACCTCAACCCACTCAGTCACAGCAACCCCCTCTCTGATCTTCTTGGTATATTTTGGGTAATGCCGTGTCCAGACCAAGAGTGAACTACGCTGCCTGGTAGCGTGGGTAGTAGAAGAAGTTTCGCCTTGAATTCGCTGTATTTGCTCCAGATGCAGCATTGACATGTTTAACTCAGCTAATCACATAACGGCTCTGGCTTGACAGCCTGGGACATTCGGAGATATGAATGTTGCTATTGGTTTTCGCCGAACAGCGTCAGAGCGAATTCGCCTGCGATTAGATTCAGTTTAATCTTCAAAATTCGCTCTGGTCGCGCAAGAAGCTTCGCTCCTGGCGAATTCGCTTTGGTAGCGCAGGTCGCGTGCCCTCCATAGAGAAATAATGACTTCCGTCGCTTCATTCGCTCCGTTCGCTCTTGGTCTGTACACGGCACAACACTTTCTATGTGCCCAGTATTCAAAGAGAGTAGAGTAGAGTAACTTTACTGATCCCCGAGGGTAAATTCAGAGGTCAAGTAGCTTGTAGCATAAGTAACATAAGACCTCACAAAAATACTGTCTTTCCACTGATAGAACACAGTTATATAGCCTAGCATGCTCTAAAGCAGTGTTTCCCAAACTATGGTACGCGTACCCCTAGGGGTACGCAAGGTGGTGGCAGGGGGTACGCGAGAAGATTTTGAATTTTGAAAAAAAAAAAAAAAATGCAGGAAAAAAAAATCAATACCTTTTAATATTCGAATCAGGAATGGGCATTGATGTTTTGGGTATGTCATGGGTATTGGTTAAATTGTTTCAGTATCCTATACATCTTAATTTATTTTTCCATGGGGGTTAATCGCAAAATCAGCTGTTTAGGAGAGTCGTGTGCATGGCACATCTCTGTGTTCCATCTCCCGGAGGAAGAGACGAGTCCCTGCGGCAGTCTCTCAGTCTGCATAGTGCAGCATCAAATGAATAACAAAGCATCATCACACTACTTTCTGGAGTTGTTGAAGAGTTTCTGGACTATTTGCTTCAACCCACAAGTACCTGTGATTACGCCAAGAGTAAGATAATAACTTGCTACTTGTTTGGAATTTTGATATAAGCTTTGTCATCTGGTTCGTCAGGCATATTGCAGGCTATGTGTTTATTAGCATGCTTTTAGCATGCTCTTAGCGAACTGCTATGTTCATGCAATGTCATTTTTTAGCCAAGAGCAGTCATCGTACCTACTAACACCACCCTAAATATCCGTAATTCGCCGTGAACAAATTAATTTGATGAGCTTGGCGCTGAATGTTCAATTTAGTTTCAATGTAGGCGCAGTCACAGGTCCATCCAATTTCATTCAAATATTAACTTTGGCTACAAAGTTGATATGGCTACCAGCATGGCACATTTTAATCTACATGGACACCTATAAGTACCCTCTCCTTAGTAAGTGCTGATGGATCGCTAAACAACTGGTTGAAAACATGTGAATTTAGCAACCTTAATGGGCCATTACATCTCTGGCTGGAAGCCTTTAGTGACCAACTGGTGTAGCCTACAGAACATGTTGCAACAACTTCAGCTTGATACAGGTCTAAGTGAGGGAATTTAATTAATGTTTTTTTTTTTTTGTGTGGGGGGGGGGGGGGGGGGGGGGGTACGCGGATGGAGCTGAAATGCTTCAAGGGGTACGTGATGTGAAAAAGTTTGGGAAGCACTGCTCTAGAGTTATATACTCCACTCATACAATGTTTTAGGCAAAGATGGCTTGCAACACACAACATCGCAAAGCGATGTGCTGTAGTGCTGTATAAACACTTTCTAACCATGTATTAATATGTTTACGGGAAACTGATGTGGTGAAACAACTATTTTGATGCGTATCATATCATATAGAATAAAAAATGAATAAAGATGGGTAGAAGTGGTAGTGGTAGAAGTGACTTTTTGTGAATTGCATCCTACTGTACTGCCAAGCACTGCCCCTATCCCGAATACCCCCTGATGTGCACGTCCTGTTCCTGCTAGAGTTCTCCTACCCTCCTGCAGTCCCTACAGGTCTAATATGTGCCTGCAGTTCCAGCTGCTACAGTTCTTGTACCTGCAGTTCCTGCTACAGTTCTCCTACCCTCCTGCAGTCCCTGCTACCAACCGTATCTCTTTCATTTCGTGAAGTATTCACGAAAAAAAATACTTTAATTTTTGTGGTGCATTCACGTTATTGCCCGTTTTTCGTGGTTGGGCAACGAAACGCTGCCTATTCATTTGAATTGCCCGACTGCTGCCTAGCGACCCACTAGTTTGACGTCCTTTCGGTACCGTCACATGGTAATCAAACATTTCAAACAAGCAATTTAGGGTTAGGTTTAGGGTTAGGGTTAGGGTTAAGGTTAGGGTTAGGGTTAGGTTTAGGGTTAAGTAGGGTTAAGGTTAGGGTTAGGTTTAGGTTTAGGTTTAGGGTTAAGGTTAGGGTTAGGTTTAGGTTTAGGGTCGTATGACATAAGGCGTAAGTACCGAAAGGGCGTAGAATTAGTGAGTCCCGAGTGTATCAGCAGTGTTCTGTCAGTACCCCCTCCCAGTCCCTGCAGACGCTTGGATAACCATACCAGCAGTATGGCAATTCAAATGAATAGGCAGCGTTTCGTTGCCCAACCACGAAAAACGGGCAATAACATGAATGCACCACGAAAATTAAAGTTATTTTTTCCTGAATACTTCACGAAATGACAGAGATAGGGCTCCTGCTACAGGTCTAATATGTGCCTGCAGGTCCAGCTGCTACAGTTCTTGTATCTTCAGTTCCTGCTATAGTTCTCCTACCCTCCTGCAGTCCCTGCTACAGGTCTCCTACTGTATGTACCTGCAGTTCCAGCTGCTACAGTTCTTGTACCTGCACGTCCTGCTACAGTTCTTGTACCTGCAGTTCCAACTGCTACAGTTCTTGTACCTGCAGTTCCTGCTACAGTTCTTGTACCTGCAGTTCCTGCTACAGTTCTCCTCGGTGATGCCGTCCTCATCTTCTCCCCACACGTCCACTGCTGAGAAGATCAGGGCCACCAGCACAGCGAAGCAGCACACCAGGGCAAAGATCACAATACACTTCTGCTGAGACTGCAGAGAGAGAGATCCGAGATCAGAGAGAGAGAGAGAGAGAGAGAGAGAGAGAGAGAGAGAGAGAGAGAGAGAGAGAGAGAGAGAGAGGGAGAGAGAGAATGTACGTAAGTTGAAAAAGACAGACAATGTGTTTTAGCAAAGTGTGTGTGAGAGTCCGGGAGAGCATATGTCTGTGTATGGAGGAAAGGATTGTGTGTGTTTGTGTCGGTAACAGAGCAAGAGACAAGAGAAAAAGATAAACATTGAGCCTTGTTATTTTTACACTCCAAGAGCACCCATAGGTGCACACGCACACACATACAGGGGCCTGCAAACACCAAATGTATTGTGTGCACAGCAAACCAAGCGATAACAATGCATCGCCAAGGGAATTCATCAGGGGAAAAAATAGAGTTGTCAGCCCCATGCAGCGTTCGGACACATGTTCGTGTCCCATTCAGAAGGTGACCCAGGGGGAAGGGTATTTCTTACTTACCTGCTATTATTTATGGCACATGGTCTGACATGTTATGTATTGTTGGGTAGACACCAAATGTCTTCCATATGGTGAAGCGATGACCCCCATTCACACAAAACAGGACAGTGAAGAATGGGCGCTGCTTCAGTGTCGATGCAGTGGAGAGTGTTAAGAGAGACGAGCTCAAGAGTTTTCCGTTCTGAACCACCTTTACATGAGAGTCATGAAGCCGTAAATCTGTTTCAACTACAGTACGGTAAACTACGGTATAGGCTATATAACTCCAGCACAGGGACTGTTTCGCTTTTACCTTTATACATGATCTGATGATGTACAAACACCTGCCTATGTGTCAAACTAATAAATAACAGCTTTTATTTTTATAGTGACTACTACTAGACTACTCTTTTTGTTCCTGTTCTTGTTGTATGTTGTGTGTGATCCATAGCCTCGTATCAGATTCTACAATTGGCTTGTTAGAAGCACATTATTTATTGGTCTTTGAAATATTGAACGATAAGGTAATAAAATATGAATGATATATTTCTCTGTTCTGATTAGGTTAGATTTGGGGTTCAATAGCTTCAAGTGGGTTGGTAAAAATCCAATGGTAATTTAATCCCATTAATCCAAGAGAAGCCTCAAAATCTTGTAAAACAACCTTTGAATATATGGAACAGAAAAACAGCAAATTGAAGTGAAAAGCTAAATCTACCATGAGACAAGACAGACCAATCAAGCTTTCTACCTCTCTCTCAAAAACACCCCCCCACACACACACGCACACGCACATACACCATATACACACCTACATGTATCTTCTAGGGCTTCTAGGGTGTAATGTATGACCTCTGCCTGCCACTGCAGAGCACACAACACGTGTGAAGTGTTTGTTTACAACTAAACGAAAGGACGTGGAAGTGGACGGCTTGCGTACGCAATCTTGAGACCGTGCCAGGTTCATGTCTGAGGCACAGGTCCAGAATCAATAGAACCGTATTACAAGAGCAATTCTCTTTGATTAAAAAAACCCCCACATGCCTTCAGACAATCCCCCTATAAGCTGTGCTCATTAAAAATAATGTTGACCCCTGTGAAATTTGAACTCTATACTACCGGCCTGACCTTTGTAAACTTTTAAGTACAGGTCCCATTTCTGTAAACATAAAACAGCACACAGCTCCACTGAGCACTGACATGTAAGGCAGTGTTACCGGGCAAATACCCCAGCCGCGCCAAGATCAAGCGACAGAGAATCGCTGGACTGTGTAGCAGTGATATAAGTGATAGAAGCGACAGAGTTTGATGTCTGTCAAAAGCAGAATGCAAGCATTCCAACATTCCCATTGGCTGTGGCGGCTGTCGCCAAACCACATCATAGCTAATTTGCATAATATAGTCCAACTACAAACTGTCGCTCAAGTCATGCGGATCGCCTCTAGTCGCCAGAATCGCTTTAGTTTAGACTCAATACAAAGTCAATTACTTACGTCGCTGGAATCGCTCATGTCGCGCTTGGTCTATTTGTGCCTTTATATCCGAGGCCATTGTTTGCATCAAGAAGAGCATCCCATTACAGTTTTTCTCGATTGCCTACACACAATTTTCGGAATCGGTCTTCGAATTCTCAAAACTCTAGACACAAATCTCCAAACCTCACACACAATGGGCCAAACTCTTCACTACCTCTGAAAAATGCACGTCTTGCCTCAAAACAATGTACTCTCTTCTAAAAACCTCATTTTGTCGTCAAATCACACACACAGACAGTCACTATAATACACATTTGCAGACACATTAAAACACTGTTGGGCACAGGGTAAAACTAATTTCTCCCAGTAACTTGGGCTTTTTTTGTTCTGGATTGCATGGATACTGTGACATAAGTTGGAAAAACTTCATTCCCACAACACACAAACAGAAACAAAGATTTTTATGTCTTTTTCACAAAAATAACACAAAGATAAACCCCACTGCCTATTTGGCAGTACAAAAAACCCAATACATTACTGTATAGAATATTGCTATGAAAAAAAAACCCTCTATACTCAACTTGAAACACAGTAGAAACTTATTTTCTACAGTGTTCTACTTACTAAAGAGGGTATTTTTCTGTAGTAAAATACTGAAATATTGTTTTTAGACTCAGAGTACACAGACGTGTATATACAGTTTTTCTCGATTGCCTCCACACAAGTTCTGGTACTTCACACACAATTCTCGGAACATCTCACCCATTTCCCAACTCCCCTAACCAATGTCACTGAACACTAAACACAATTCCTACTTAACACTCAAATTCCAGTTTTAAAACACACTCTTTTCACACCATTACACACAATTCTCTGGATTACACTCAATTTTCATAAAGAAAAACACTGGGTTTCTCTTGGAACACACTGTCATTCACAACACTACAATCAACTGCAACTATGTTCACTTCCTCATCACATGGGCAAACTCTCTTCATACCGGTTTACAATCTGAAATCATCACCCCATAAGGACACACATTGCATGTCATATTGATGAAAAATGAGTGGATGCATTTGAACTCAAAAATATGTTACGTATACAAGACATAACTTTCATGTGGTTACCCAATATTTTACAATACATTAGTGCAATTTTTTAATATTTTTAAAAAATATGTAAAATATATACACGTCTGTGTCTAAAAACAATATTTCAGTATTTTACTACAGAAAAATACCCTCTTTAGTATCTTTGTGTTATTTTTGTGAAAAAGACATAAAAAATCTTTCTGTTTCTGTTTGTGTGTTGTGGGAATGAAGTTTTTCCAACTTATGTCACAGTATCCATGCAATTCAGAACAAAAAAAGCCCAAGTTACTGGGAGAAATTAGTTTTACCCTGTGCCCAACAGTGTTTTAATGGGACTGCAAATGTGTATTGTTGTGACTGTCTGTGTGTGTCATTTGACGACAAAATTAGGTTTTTAGAAGAGAGTACATTGTTTTGAGACAAGACGTGCATTTTTCAGAGGTAGTGAAGAGTTTGGCCCGTTGTGTGTGAGGTTTGGAGATTTGTGTGTAGAGTTTTGAGAATTCGAAGACCGATTCCGAAAATTGTGTGTAGGCAATCGAGAAAAACTGTAAAAATTGCACTAATGTATTGTAAAATATTGGGTAACCACATGAAAGTTATGTCTTGTATAACATATTTTTGAGTTCAAAAACTAAACAAATGGGTTTTCTCCTTGCATCCACTAATTTTTCATCAATATGACATGCAATGTGTGTCCTTATCTGGTGATGATTTCAGATTGTAAACCGGTATGAAGAGAGTTTGCCCATGTGATGAGGAAGTGAACATAGTTGCAGTTGATTGTAGTGTTGTGAATGACAGTGTGTTCCATGAGAAACCCAGTGTTTTTCTTTATGGAAATTGAGTGTAATCCAGAGAATTGTGTGTAATGGTGTGAAAAGAGTGTGTTTTAAAACTGGAATTTGAGTGTTAAGTAGGAATTGTGTTTAGTGTTCAGTGACATTGGTTAGGGGAGTTGGGAAATGGGTGAGATGTTCCGAGAATTGTGTGTGAAGTACCAGAACTTGTGTGGAGGCAATCGAGAAAAACTGTAAGAAGATTATGACACCATGGATCCACCACAGAAACACCTGCATGTTTAATTGTGTTTACACTACTTTGCATTAGCAGAAGAGAGATGACTTAATTATTATCATGCTACTTGGTCCAAAGCACTCAAATTTAATTGCAACTTTTAGAAGCAAACAGATGTGCGGGTAAAATGCAGGAAGTGTGAAAGGATGAACAAATTTAGATCCTGTATTTAAAACTGGGCTTGTTAGTTTTGGACATGAAGTAGGGACAGCCGCCAAGACTCTGCATTATACAAAGAAATAATATTATTTATGAACCATTTTCAAAGCATGATGTTTCACAGCGGATACCTCTGTGTTAAGTCCAGCCAAATATCCTTTTTAAAAGCGCATCACTGTCTGGCAGGACTAGACATGTTTTACATCCTGTTTTAGATTCAAACTTATCTGGCAGCTCGGGGACAAAATAACCACTGATGTTGATCTTGAAGTCTCCCTGCGTGATGTGTTAGAAACCTGAAGTGAATCTGAAATTCCCTCCACCCTATCAAACTTGATGCATTTAAAAAACTTTTTGACTCTGATGAAGACGCACTGCGTTGAAACGGTACTCATGCTCGCACCACAATAAAAAACAGAAAAACTTATCCTGTGTGCTCCAGACGTCCTTGGCCCAGTCTCCTTTGAAGTGGACCAGCTTACTCCAAACTGAATACAGTCCCAGACTGTGAGCACCAAGAAAGCTAGAGCGCAAGTGACCTCCTTTCCTCCGCATTTAAAAAACAATTTGAAAAATGCACCTCTACTTTTTAATTGTTTGTTTGCCTATTGTGAGTATCCAAGGGGGGCAGGCAGGTCAGAGAGTTTGGGGATGCTTGTTTGCTCACTGTTTATGTTGATGCCTGCAGCCCTGGGGTGGTGTTAGTCCACACACAGCTCTCCTAGCCAAGTCCAACAAACAAACAAAACAGAATCAACTCGGCTACAAATCAGTGTGTTTGTGGATATCCAAGGCAGAGCACGCCAGATGGTTCCATGACCCAAAATAAACCATTTATCACCACTCTACTGTGTGTGGAGAGTTACACCTCGCTCGAGGCACACGCTCCGGTGATAAAAGCTAAGCAGGCCCACCCCTTGACAAGTTTTCGCCAAGGTTCAATGAACACCATACCCCCATGTCATTGAAATTCTATTCCTGAAAGGGATTTTTATGTAAAAGATTATAAAAGACCAATCTTGAAAAGGGGCTGTTAAAAAAAACGGCTTGTCATTCATTTTCATTCCAAGACTGCAGAGCTGCCAAGGATTAGGACATGCACCAGCTTTGTTCCCACTGAACTCTCACATTCGTTTTCGTCAAATCTTTTACCCTTAGCTCTGACAGTGTATGTGACCCCTTTTCATTTTCCTGATCAAGCCTGATCATGCAGCTCATTTTTCATCGGGAGCTCGGGAGCTTCACTGAGACAAGCTCAACTGGAGCAGCCAGGCACAGATCTTGGAACTACCCAGCTGGAGATATCAAGCAGAGCACTACTCATCCGTGCAAGCTGTGCATCCGAAGCGGAGAGATTGAGTAAAAGTGCAAAACAGCTTTGATAGCTGTCTGTATTCAAGTCAAATTAACGCACAACATTTGGGTTGCTACTATCACCAGAAAAGACTCGGATAGAGACTGCGCACAGGAAACAACACAGAGAACGTAGGAAAGGAGAAATATGTGATCTAAATAAAAAACAAGAAACTAATTTCAAAAAATCTGAAAACTTCCCATGACGTTTCCTTTTTTAAAAAAAAATCTTCCCCAATGGCTGTGAGTCTCAGGATAGTGATTGGCTAAAAAAAGAAAATAGTAGGAAATGGATCGCACTCAATTTTTCTTCTTTCTTGTTGTTTAAGTGACACTGAAGAAGGCTCTGTGCAGCCGAAACGTCTGTCATGTCAGTCCCTGCAATGTTAAAATAAAAAGGAAACAACAAGAAAGAAGAAAAATTGAGTGCGATCCATTTCCTACTACTAGATTACCCCAGAGACGCACCAACAAGACGGAAGAGCGCGGTGTGTAGAAGATAACCTTGTAAAAAAAGAAAATAGCCATGATATGTGTCAAACTAATTCTCCTCAAATCAGAACACATTTAGGCTAATACGTGTCCAGGAAATACTCCTACACCTACTAAGCAGATTGCATGCTACTTTGCTTTGAATCACCGCCATGGCTTCACCATCTTGGGTCCTAAAGTCAAAGTCGCATCTTGTCTCTAGGCTAGACAGGCAGACGCTTGGGGCCCCCAAGCCCCTTGATGGGGAATAAAAGCTCACATTTTGCGATTTTTTTTCAATTCCTTTGAATTTTCACTTGGGGCCCCAGTTGATACAGTCACCTCTAACTGTAAAGTGGAAAATACATGTAAGGGGCTCCGCACATCAGTTCTGACAGCACTGCAGAGCACTTTCGCTTCTAACACAATTCCGACCCCCAAACCCAATTTCACACGAACAAAGCATGGCTAGTCAATGGGCGGCTCCGACAAAATAGAACTCGTCTCTAATTGCTAGCCGATGTCCGCGGACATCGCTCGCCAGTGTGCAGGGTTCTATTAAAAACAATGGAATCGAACTTTTCCGGAGCAGTGCTCTGCAGTCTGCACTTTGTCGGAGCAGGTGTGCGAAGGCCCTAAGGCACTACATGGCACTGCAGGGCACACCCCTGTGGCCCTTAAGTAGAGTAGGGTGGTAATAAAACACCACTGTGGGCAGCTACATCCTCTGAGTAATGGGCCTGGTGCTAAATTGGTATCCTGAAGAATGTGTTTAAGGCTATCAAGCTGCTCAATTGACAGGTATAAATGGCCGGTCGACCGTCTTGAGACAGTGGCAGAATAAAAGCAATGGAAAAGCAGTCTGCAACTGGGAAGCATGCCCACAACACTGCACTGAGGGCACTTACTCACTGCAGCTTACAGCACTGTGAACCACAATGGACACTTTTAGGTCTTTTTCTCTGCTGTGAATACAGAAAACCCCTTGTTGTTCTGGCAATATCTCCTGCTCACAGTCACTAAAAATGTTTTAAAATCTGCCACTTGTAATGTTGACGAGTCAGATGAACATGATGAGGTCAAAGATGAAGACCACAGAAGGTTTCACAGACCAGACACACTTGTTTGAACACAACAGCCATGATACTAGACTTTAATAACATGGAGTCGTCAGTGTGAGATTCAGCAGGGACTCACTTAAAGTTCAGCAACTACCTGGTGATATATCACCTCATTAACAATGCCCTCTTGCCACAGGGTTATTATCTCCCGTTTGTTTATTTACATAGCAAACATCTGCCATCTTAATAGATGCATCACCAGCAAAATATGACTGTTGTATTACAGGAGATGTTGTCACTGGCAGGATTCTCTCTCTCTCTCTCTCTCTCTCTCTCTCTGTCTCTGTCTCTGTCTCTCTCTCTCTGTATAATTTAATGAAAGCACAGCTAGGCTTCCTGGCAAAGCAACAGAGCGGCACTTTTATAGGCTTCTATGACGCGATAAACATCTGCGCGCTTCTGGCTACTCAGAAGTGAGATGTGGCAGAGATGAGCTGCATCATGTCAAAGGGATGGTGTATGTATGTGCTGGCAGGGTCCTGTTCAGTCTCAGCCTCAGTGCTGGAGTGTTATATGCCCAGTTCCCAGCGTCGCTATGAGTCACCCAAGGTCAGGGCTGGCCACTGCTCTCACCTCTTCTCGCCTCAGCTCCCATCTCCCGTCATTGTCGTGGGCAGACACGCTGAGCTGAGCTGAGCTGAGGTGTGGAGCTTTTTTGCTCTCACATCTCCACATGCATGCAGGGCACTCGCTTGCTGGTCACCCTTCACAGGTGATGCGACCATGTTTCCATTAACAGCCTGGGTGCATTCCAATATGCACACTCCCGTCCTCCACTTGTGCTTGTGGCCTCGCTCCACCTCCTGGTCCCACCTTCGTGGAGAAAACGATAAAGTTTCCAGGCTGTCAGCATAGCCACAACAGCTTTTTGATAGACTGTTTTTCATATACCATCCCGATTGCAAATGAGAAAACGATATTAGAATTGTGCTCTTGCAAGATATTGAAATAATTTTCTGCCGTCAGTGACATCATCATGAGATCACAAGCAGGCAAGTGAGCAAGGGAGGACGGAAGTCTGCATATTGGAATGGACCCCCTGAGTCTTAACTCTCAAAATCCCCTTCCTTCTTGTTCCATTTCGTAACTCACACGACCGCTGGTGCTGCTGACAGACATTGCAGAGAATGCAGTGGCAGTTGGGTCTGCTTATCTTCACAGGTTTTTAAAAGGGGACCGAGTCGAATAAACAGGTCTTCTTCTTCAGACACATTTTTCCTCTATCTGGGGGAGTCTGCACTCTGCAGCCTGAACATTACCTCTACCTTGATTAGATACAGTTTCTCTCCTTGGATAAGTTTCAGCGGTTGAGAGTTCACAGGAGAAATGTAACAGTGTTAGGATTTTCTTGGTCTTGAAACCTGGCAGACTCTAGCAGTATCCAGCCATTTATAAAAGTGTTCCCGAAGATTATCTCCACACACACAAAAAACGAGGTCACCTATGTCTGGGTTCTAAAATGAAAAATTGCACCTGTCATGTCAGGAGGACATTGAGTTATGACGTGTCGTTCAAATCCACTTATAAGGTATCTCTGGAAAAATGGGGGGGCTTACCAAAAGTAAAACATGGAGTATAACCGAGTTACGGCCAAGCCAGGCACGGTGAGCAATAATCAATGGCTAGTTTTGATGGGCAGATTGTGACTGCTGGAAAACAGCTGGCGATATTTCATCAAAGAGGTGCTCCTCTGTAGTACCATCTGTTAGTGGCCTGTCATTGCAGACGAACCAAATAACACTGATGCATTGTCCAGGAAGTATTCTGAGAGCTCTCAGCTTTCATCATGAAGCGATCTGGCTACATTGCTCTGGCAATCATTGTGGGGAATAGTCTATCTATCTATTTATCTATCTATCTATCTATCTATCTATCTATCTATCTATCTATCTATCTATCTATCTATCTATCTATCAAAGCACGAAGAGGAGATGCTGGAGGGAGTCGGTGGAAACATCAAAGGTAGTCTACCATTCAGGATGAAAGAAGTCCACCGCCGAGCATGAGTGCGTTAGACAATATTAGGTGGATTTCAGTCCGTGCATGAATATTATAATAAGAATATACAGCACTGTCAAATTACACTGGAAGAGGGTATAGTGGAGAAAGAAAGTTTTGAACCTACTTTGAGGATTACGTAAAAGGTTGCACAATTCCTTTCTGAATTCTTGTAATAGGTTTTATCTGTGTGTGTGTGTGTGTGTGTGCTGTGGGCACACAAATTTGGTAATCATTACAAGCAAGGCCATGGGTCGGCTGTCTGTGTTCCAGTGACTGGCGAAGATGAGTCGAGTCATTAAACAAAACTGATCATCATCCTCTAATCAGGAGGGCTTGTGTGTGTGTGTGTGTGTGTGTGTGTGTGTGTGTGTGTGTGTGTGTGTGTGTGTGTGTGTGTGTGTGTGTGTGTGTGTGTGTGTGTGTGTGCGTGTGCGTGCGTGCGTGCGTGCGTGTGTGTGTGATCAGGGGCGTAAAGTATACCCCCGCAGACCGGGGTTCCATACGAGGTGGGGGCCCCACATGGGCCCTTGACTCGAAGAAACGGGCCCCCGCCACATGATATTAGGCCCTATTTTTTTCGTTCGGGGGCCCCCTCTTGGTAGCTTGCAGGGGGGCCTGAAGTACTTGTGTTACGCCAGTGTGTGTGATCCATCATTTGTCTCGGTGCTTGCCCTCTTGGGTAAACAGTGATTGTCTGGCACCCCTGTTGGCCCTGTCTGCTCATACCCCCTCCTCTCCTAATACAGCTCAGCATGATTTGGCAGATAGGCCTACAGACAGAGCTGCTTCCCTCTACTGACAAGCAGGGCTTCGAACCGGTTCAAGGAACGAAAACCGAAAACGGGAACGAACTGAATTTTACGCAATTTTATGAGGAGCAGAAACAGAAACGAAAACGAAATGGTCTTCAACTGTTCCTGAACAGAAACGTCATTCTGAAATCCACAAAACCGGTTAATAACGGTTTCTTTCGTTCTCTACATATACAATTTCACAAAAGCATACCCTGAAGCATACATTGAAATGTTTGCGCTGTAGAGTTAAACTGGAAATTAGAGATATTTGTCAGCAACAGACCAGCTACACCATACTGTAACTACACCATGCAGGGTTAGGAATTATAGTGCAAGATCTCCATATGGATAAAACTTACAGCCAGGTAAGGAGTACGTATCCAGAAATGTTTTTGATACAAAATTATTCATAGGCTACAGTAAGTCTGTAGGCTATATGTGGGAGGAATAGCCCATCTGAATGTTTTTGGATGCTGCCTGTGATTTAGCCTATTCTTTTTGGGGATAGAGTAGCTACTGTGTAAATCAAGGGCAAATACTAATGGGTATGCCTATTCTAGGTATACCGTAAGGTACAGTCCATAAAAATAGATTTAATAGGCCCGCAAAACACTTCCGGGAACGATAAGAATGAACAATATTTTGCGTTCCGAACCGGTTCAGGAACGAAATTTTGGTGGCGGAACGAATTCAGGAACGAAAACGTTAAACAAAGGCCTACCTTCCATCATCACCTGGTACGGAAACGCCACAGTGCGTGAACAGAAAGAATTACAAAGGATAGTGCGCTCTGCTGAGCGCTGTATTCGTCAACCTCTGCCTGCCGTGAAAGACATATACACAAAGAGAGTGCTATCTAGGGCCCATAACATTCTCAAAGACCAGTCACACCCTGGATATGGACTATTTAAAAAACTGAGATCTGGAAGGCGACTGTGCTGTCACAGAGCTAGAACTGAGAGACTGAGAAAGAGCTTTTTTCCTCATGCCATTTGCTTACTGAATTCATGGGAGCTTGCGTAAATTCTACCAGGGAGACTCGAATTTCTCGGCTGTCAAACTTACTAGGCTAACCATCCAATCTCCCTTTTGACAGATCATACATGCGTCATCATTGCCCAGGATCGTCAACCAATCACAACGCGAGATTGGGGATTTCCCCGTTACGCATCACTCATGCATCGTTCCCTCTCAGCCAATGAATCGCATTCACGTTTGTTTAAAAATCAGTCACTCATTCTGATCTCTGCTTTCCAGTTAAGCCGACTTTGAAGTGGCTGTCCGGCGTTTTCGTTATCAAACATTCTGTTTATTTTCTACCTGGTTATCCTCACCTTACCGCTGCTGGGATGGAATTTCCAACCGCTCAAACGCGTGGCACGCAATCGGTGCTTTCTTATAGCCTAATATTTTCCTCGCAAGGCTTCAATCAATTTGCTTGGCACGCCGCTCCCTGATTTCCCGACGCTCGTGGATTTGCTTTTGAACTAGCCTGCCTGTGGATGGATTTCCCCGAACTGGTGTAATTCGTGAGTAACCTGGCGGCTTTCCCTTCACTTATCCTGCGGACCAAAGGAACGTTTATCTCAGCGAATGACTATTTTTGCGGGGGAGTTGTCCAGGCAAGTCGCCTCTCATGCCTCATACTCGGCTTGTTGCACTGTCTCGGATATCAGTCTCGTCTGGCGCTGGTTGACTGATGGCCTACGTTTCGTTTGCTGTCATTTGGGATAATTCCATGAACTGATTGGAGTGACTTTTGGATCATTCGCTGGGGAAGGGTGGAATCGAAGTAACTGGGCCCGCGGTGCTCTCTCATTGCGCCTCGCTCACTTAGCCCGGCATATCTGCTCAGCACATTGGTTTTTACGGAGGCGTTATGGGTACTGCGAGTCACCATTTACTTGGTCGTCGTCGGCCTCTCTGCTGCGGATGGACTGGTGATTCGCTTGCCAACATTATAGAGCATTTCATGAACCGGTTGGTGTGGCTTTTTTGGAACGTCACTGGGGGTAGGCCTTCAGATTTAAATGGGCTAATTATATCTCGAAGCGCCTCGCCCGCACGCATAACCCGACGTTAACCTTCTGTGTTTCGTGCTGCCTGTCACGACACCGGACGGAGGACATTGCAGAGCCATGTACTCGTAATCGTCAAACGTATTGTTACAAACGTACTTCCTATGTTCCGGAGCGATGTTGCAAGGACCTCAGCCTACGGGCCGTAGCACCGCCTACAGTTTTTCATTCATGTGGATTCCGGTCGTGCGTTCATCAGTTTGCACCCGCCTATTTTCAATGTTCCGCTCAGTAGCCTATGCCCACAACACAAGCTATTTTACGTTTTCGTTTGCATGGACTGGCCCATGTGGCGCAGGAGTGGCAGTCTCGTTGACTTTTTAGAGTTATGGCTTCGGTTCGTAGGCCTAGACTGCTGGCTCGCACATTAAGCTATGCGCGCTTGCCAATCATCACCTCATGTCATCGCACTGCCTGCAGTTTGTATTGATAGAAGTGTACCTTGCTTCCTCACTCCCCCTTCAAGCCATTCAGGGCTGGATTTAGTTAAAGGGACACTGTGATTTTAGTTGTTTATTTCCAGAATTCATGCTGCAAATTAACTAATGTTACTTTTTTCATGAATACTTGCCCCCACCATCAATTTCCCAAAATAGCATTTTTTTTTTTTAGCTCAAAAAAAAAAAAAGACTTTACTTGGACCGTACTAGAAAATATTGTTTATTACATGGTAAACTTTCATGTAAGACCAAATTTGGCAATAGGCAGCTCAGTTTCAATGAGCAGCAAAGTTGCAGTACCTTTTTTGACCATTTCCTGCACAGTGTACCTTTAAAGATCACGCGGGGCTTTCGGCCCGCGCCAGGTCGCCGAGCATCAAGGGATATAGTAGCCTGTCGCAATGCCTTGTCTATTTCGAGTTATTTTGATCACAATGGGCTACATGTACACCGTCCAAATATAAGTAAATAAATGAGTGTTATCCGTGGAAATGTTAATCGATGATGACAGTTAATATAGTAATCATAATTAAATTATACATGAAACTCTGCCCATGGAGTCCTGTCAGGGTTCTGATCACACCCCATTGATAGCCGTCCATGGGCTAACCCTCTCACTCTGTACACCACTCGTGCCCTTAGGCTTCATTGGAATCGTCAGGTCGCTCGGACTGTGATGTGTCGGATTGTGTTTGTTTTCTCATATCTGGTGATGGTGGTCTCTGCTGCTTTCCCGTACACTTTCACATACACGTGCATCTGCCGCTCCACGTAGGGCATACGCTACGTAATGCACTGGGCATCGGCCCCAACGTCGGACTGGGCATCGGCCCCGACGATGGACTGGGCATTGGCCCCGACGATGGACTGGGCTCTGGCCCCGACGAAGGACTGGGCTCTGGCCCCGACGAAGGACTGGGCTCTGGCCCCGACGAAGGACTGGGCTCTGGCCCCGACATTGGACTGGGCATCGGCCCCAACGTCACCCTGGGCCGGCGACTCCGCATCACCCTGGGCCGGCGACTCCGCATCACCCTGGGCCGGCGACTCAACATCACCCTGGGCCGGCGCCTCAGGGCTCGTGCTTTAACGGCGCACCTCAGCATTGCCCTGGTCTGTCTCACCTCTACACCATGGCTCAACACCACGGCTCAAAATCACAACTCGGCATCACAATGGGCCATCGCCTCAGCATCGCACTGGGCTGTCGCCCCAACTTTAGCGCCAGTCACCTGCTTGTATCGGTATCCTCATCCATCCTGCATGACAAACTTATCACAGCTACCCACTGGTAGCGAGTAGGAGTTTATGTCTATTTTGATATGCCATTTTTGTTCCGGTGCCGTTATTCAGTGATGTTTCAGCTTTCTGCTCTGTCCCTCTCAGGTCTCGATAACCGGCTCTCCAACTCTCCTCTGTAGTAAGCTCGCACTTTCTGCATTCTCCTGATTAAGGTGCCCCCCTTTTTTATTGCTAGTCTAATCATGCAGTTACCGCAAGTTGTCTCTCTCAACCAACCAGGTAATCCGCCCCACTGCCTGTGTCAATGCCTGCTTTGCACAAGCATTCACCGTGCCACACCGCATAGGTGTTTATCATAATTGACATGGGGTTATTATTTCCTTGGTCGAGATGTTTTCTTGGTGTTTTATTCATTGTTTCAGCTACAAGCTCTGCTATCTCCCTCTCTTAGGTCGTGATTACCAGTTGTCTGCCGATTCTCCTCTGTTTTAACCTGACCTTCCTGCTTATCCTGGCCGAGGTGCTTGTCTTTAATGTTAGCTACTCATGCTTTGTCTCAAGCTGTCTCTCTCATCACTCTGGGCAGACGCCCGCATAGTGCGGGCTTTCAAGGCAATGGGCTGCTGGTTGTCCGACGCATGTGCGTGTTGCATTCGGCTCATTCCTCGCTTTGTCATCTTGCTCAGTGTGCTGTTTCTGTTCTGTTAACTCTGTTTCCTTCTTCTCATTCCTCGCCCAAGAGGTATACAGCACGCTCGTTCAGAATCGGCGTGGCCACCGCGGCCACTAAGCGGGGTCTGTCCCCTACTGCGATCAAGGCGCTGGGCCGTTGGTCGTCTGGCGCATGCGCTTCCTGCATTTGCCTCACTCCTCATCACGTAATTGAAGCATGCTATATCTGGTCTGTAACTTTATGTTTTCTATTCTCATTTCTGGTGACGGTGGTATTTTGCTGCGTCGGCGGCATTCACTCTATCTCTTGGGGGGCTATCGCTCCGGTCACCCGGTCATGTCTGTATTCTATCCTTCTCTCATCTATCAGATTGATTTTATAGTGGTCCGTAAGCCTGTTATCTCCATATTTTGTAACATCGAACCAGCCTGGCTAGTTGCCGTGGTTGTTTATCCGTGATGTCAACTATCATACCATATTACATTATATTATAGTCTACGTTCATTCATTCATCCATTCATTCATTTACTCATTCATCACCATGTTCTACTCTCTCCCTTAGGTCACGATTCCGGCTCCCTACCTACTGTCATAATCTAAGTTTTCAGCGCTCTCCTGACCAAGGTGCATCTATCAATCAAATCATAAAGCTCTACTGCCTCTCTGCTCTCAGAGCATCTGCGCCATCGCCCGTTAACATAGCATCATCATCATCGTCATCATCACAGGGCTCCAGCCTCTGCCGGGCCGCCGCCCATAGCTTAAGCCTCCACTTCTCCTGACCAAGGTCACGGTTCTGGCTCTCCACCTACTCCCGTCACAATCTAAGTTCACAGCGCTCTCCTGCCCAAGGTGCATCTCTCAAGCATAACCTACCGCCGTGCTGTCTCTGTTCTCAGCGCATCCGCGCCGTGTCTTCTTGCATAGCCAAAGATACCGACATTATCATCATCACCATCATCACAGGCTTCATGCCTCGGCTAGACTGCCGCCCATAGCTTAAGCCTTAGAACATCCCTATCATTTATAATCTCATTTAATCTATCATCATTCGTCTTCCAACCTATCACCCATCATCATTGTCATCATTGTCATCATTGTCATCATCGTCATCATTGTCATCATTATCATCATCATCATCACCTATCGTCTTTTATTTTCCGTCTATCAATCAATCATCTAACTAACTTTTCATGTCTTCCAGATGGTGTCTCCTTGTAAGCTGTAGGTGAGTTCACTTCTAATCTCTATTTTTGGGGCAGGCTACGCCCGCCTCCATCTCCGCTGGAGGATATGCCGTCCTACCCTGGAGTTCAACGCGAAGACGGGAACCTTCGCCAAACAGATTCATGCATTTTATATCAAGAGTAAATTGTTCGCCAAACGGATTCATGCATTTTTGTATCATGTCTATTGTTCAATAA
The DNA here is from genome assembly GCF_034702125.1 of Engraulis encrasicolus. Classification (NCBI taxonomy): domain Eukaryota; kingdom Metazoa; phylum Chordata; class Actinopteri; order Clupeiformes; family Engraulidae; genus Engraulis; species Engraulis encrasicolus. Next base: position 3,556,460 of record NC_085880.1, read on the forward strand.
ATGTTAATAACGTTCATTTGCCTCTCGAGTCTTCATGGTAGAAATGGGAGCTTGCGTAAATTCTACCAGGGAGACTCGAATTTCTCGGCTGTCAAACTTACTAGGCTAACCATCCAATCTCCCTTTTGACAGATCATACATGCGTCATCATTGCCCAGGATCGTCAACCAATCACAACGCGAGATTGGGGATTTCCCCGTTACGCATCACTCATGAATCGTTCCCTCTCAGCCAATGGATCGCATTCACGTTTGTTTAAAAATCAGTCACTCATTCTGATCTCTGCTTTCCAGCAAAGAAAATGGAATCTTGTACAAGAACGACAACTAGCTGGTGTGGCCAGGAGTGGCACTGCAGCTATGTTATCGCAGCCAAGTAAATAATGAATGGGTGCCAATGGGGCTGTACGCTTCTCTTAGAACTATCTGCCCGTGTGATTTTTCCCTGGAAACAATTAAGTCGCGTTCGATAGATATGAGTAAGTGAAAGCATTTGCCGACACGTTTGCATCTTGTCAAGTGTTAGATTCGTGAAAATGACCCTTATTTCAACTATAGCAATGACATAACACGTGACAATCGACTTTACGGCACTACGCCATTTGTTTTGTAGTTTTAAGTCTGACTTCAGATGTCGATGTGTTTAAAGTTATGTTAGGATTGTTGCGGACACCTGTTATTTATTGCATTTAAGGTGGTGGAAAAGCGGCATGTGTACATGGGGTAAAGGAAATGACTGCGCTCATCCTTAAGAATTTGGGCACCTTCAATTAACATGTTGGACGGTGGTGGGGGTTGAGGTGTGTGACCGTAGATGTCTCTGCTAGGAGGATCAGTCAGAGTACGTCTCTCGTCAGCTCTGGTCGTGAATAGTCGCAGAGATTCCTCAGCCAGCAGGTATTAGCCGAATGCTAGCGTGTTGCAGGACAAAACTAACACGTCTTTGGGAGAACAAAGCCATGTCAGGAACCTTTAACTTCACTTCTAATACAACTTCCATGATAAGGTACAGAATGTGCACACATCTTTACAAACCAGAGAACAGAATCGTCACAAATCCCTGCTGAGCCATTTAGCCCAATAGGCTCCCATTCATCTTTTACTTGGCTGCGTGCGCCAACGGGGCTATAATGGGAGCCAATGACAGACGCCTATCTCATAGCTTAGAACATTTCTGTTTCCAGTTAAGCCGACTTTGAAGCCACCACCACCCCTCTGTCCACCGTCACCAGTGGTTCCCGTCTGTTAGGGGGCAGGCTACGCCCGCCTCCATCTCCGCTGGAGGATATGCCGTCCTACCCTGGAGTTCAACGCGAAGACGGGAACCTTGGCCAAACAGATTCATGCATTTTATATCAAGAGTAAATTGTTCGCCAAACGGATTCATGCATTTTTGTATCATGTCTATTGTTCAATAAATGTTAATAACGTTCATTTGCCTCTCGAGTCTTCATGGTAGAACTCCTAATTACTTTGATTGAACACACACACACACACCTTTTATTTTTTTTTTTTATTTTTTTTTTTCTTCACCCTTCTTCTGCACACTTGTTTTGCACCGGCCATGCATTTCATTACAAGTGACACGAAAGTGTCTCTATGTACATGACAAATAAATATCCTTGAATCCTTGAATCGTTGAACCTGAACCGTTCGGAACGGAACGATTGAAAAATAATTTAGTTTTCAAGCCCTGCTGACAAGTGACTTGCAGGATCATTGCAAACATTTTGACAGAAAATGTATTGTCTGTCAAGATGTGAATTGTAGACTCCCGTTACCTTGCAAACTCACGAGTCATGACCTTAATCAAGAAGGTCTTGGTATGTCATGAAGAGTTTTTTTGTGATATGAGGTCATTATTGTGTGAGTTTGTGTCTAATATCTAGTGATGTGATTTCAACTCACTAACACTAACATTCCCCAGAAATTAAATTCGGATATGGGTCTTACAATATGGTCCGAATATCGTATATATTCGAATAGTATTATTATAATGAATTAATTAATATTTTTTCCCGCGGAGAAAACACACACACACACTGGCGTCATCCAACCTCTCCAACTAAAATTTGGGCTGTACCTCGCTTGATTCCATTGCTGCTTTGACAAACTCCTTGATGCCGCCTGCTTTGGTCTCGTGCATCTCGTGCCCAATTCAAGCAATTCGTGACTGCCTCTTGTCGCCTTAAGCCAGCATTTGTGGCGGACGGTGCAAAAAATGTGAAGACCAGTCGCTTATCTGTAGCTACAAAAAAGCTATATTGCGACTTCATGGTGCTAACTCACACCTCGCCAGCTTCCATACCACTTTATCACTCGGCTCACTTTTATTCCGTGCATAGTTTGGGGTGGGGGTGTAGAGCTCCACGTTGTAAGTCATTCACGACAGACGACAACTTCTTACAATGCGGTTCGAACAGCAATAAGAACTCAAATGTCAAAACAATCTGCACAAAGCTACTCTCTATCAACAAAGCAACTCGCAGTCCTTGCTTCCTTGTTGTGACATGTGACTGCAGCAGCTACACACAGGCCAGTAAGGGACGCACCATGGACACTTAACGGAGGAGAATCAATGCGCGCGCTGCCCTGCGCAATATTTTGTAAATTATTCGAATATTAATTTTTACGTTCGAATATACATATTTTTCCCATATTCGAATAATATTCGAACTTCGAATATTATTTTACCAGCCCTAGTTTGCAGTGTCCTCACCTTGAGGGCGAATTTCCTCTGCTGCGGTGAATTTCAGTTGCTAAACACAAAAATGCTCAGCTGTGTCTTGACCAAAACCATGCCTAACCCTAACCTGTCAACGTTTCTGCTGCTTTACTTTTGCCAATACAGAAAAACGAGCAAGGGAATGGTGATATTGTGGCGAAATTGTGCCCGTACCAAACCCACGCCTAAATTTAACCTGTCACATGGTGCTGTGGAGCAGGAGTTACCATGCAAAGGTTTGATGTACAAACGCGATAGACGGCTCAAGTTGGTGTGTTATCTTAACGCTCTGGCATGATGACATATTGGCCATGGAATTCAGAGTTGTGACAACAGGGGTACAGGAAGTCGGTTGATGACATGGTTCACATAGATTCAAATAATTCTACGCTGCATTTTTCTTTTTTCGCAAAAGACTAATACAGAACCACATAACAAGCAAAGAGGACATAAAAATACATTTAAATGACTACATTTATCTTTACTGTACTTTCTGTCTTCAACGCTCTCTTCCTGGAACTATTTTGGAACTGTGTCAATGGAGATCTGTGACACAAAGGCTCCATGAGCCACCATTTTTGAAAATGGAACACGGCAGTCAATGGGATGACTTCCACGGCTCTGTACGAGCAGATTAAACGTCCAAACATTTCAACCTTTAACAGAGTTCACCCCTACCTATACAATTGATGCTTGCTCAATTCGGCATCCAGACCCTGTGTACACAATTACTTGTAGTCTGAGTAGCCTAACAGCATAAGCATTGACAAACAAAGAAAAGTGAATGAAAGCATGCTATAGTCTTGATGCCTTCTTATACTTTTAGGAACAAGCAAGAAAGGCGCTCAAAAAACAAAGGGGGTCTTATAAAGTCGATTTCCAATCTACAGTCATTTGAACAAAACATGTAGGCCTAGGCATTGTCTTTTGGCTTCATAGAGCCTTCTCAAAAGCACATTCTCTTGGGTAAGCTTTGTTTTCTTGCAGCCTAGTGATTTGCCATGTAATGCACCTTGCTGCAATGGCTTTCATTGATCACATGGTACAACATTTTTCAAGGAAAGCTTTACCAATGCTTTATCATTGCTTTATCACACGTTATCAATGCCATATGATTCTATCATGGTCTGGTAATATTCTAAGACCCATTCCTTGGAACAACAATCAATTAATCAATTAGTCGGTCAGAAATCCAGTACTACGTACCTTCACTGGAACTACAAAGTACTTGAAGACCAAGACTGTATTCTCTAGTCACACAGCTCCTTTTGAGTTGGTATGAGGGTAAAAGTCCAGCACAAGCCTCCTCTAGAAAATAACAATGTTATCTCTTTAATCCTCTCTCCTAAGGCACAAAAAGCCTACACAATTTTGCACTTTTCCTTTCAACCAATTCATCTCCTTGTCTCTCAATTATTTTAGCCTCTGAGGTGCTGTATAAGTAGGAGACAGAGAGAGAGAGAGAGAGGAAGAGAGGAAGAGAGGAGAGGTAGGCTCTGTTGGATGACTTGAAGGGCCTATTAAGCATCTGTTCACTTCCTGCCCGGCACCGAAAAGCTGTGCTGGCATGTCACAATAATATGTGACCAAAGAAGATCACCTTTCCCAGACCCATTCCCCCTCGCTGTTACTTTTTAATGTAAGCATACAGTCGCGGGGCTGGGAGGTGTGTGTGTGTGGGGGGGGGGGATAAATTTGATCTCCAGGGGCTTACAAGAATCGGGTCAGGACCCGTGTAGGAATGAATATGAGAGCTTGCTTGGGATCAATAGCTGGCCGGGGCTGTAGGGTGAGTCGCGTGCTGAGCTGAGCAGAGCAGAGCCTTCTGGCCTGGGAGAACAGGAGCCCTGTGTCTGGCTCTCTTTCTCGAGGCTAGGGATGGTAGCGGGAGCTGGGGTGGTTTATGACTCCATGGGCCCCTCTCCATGGGTGTGGCATGGCACTAGTTTCCAAAAATACTCAGGGTTTTGGACAAGTTATTGTCCCCTGAGAACATTTGAAAATACAAGTGTTAAAAGTGCAATGTGCGATGCAATGTGTGAATGGAAATATAGAGGGTTGGACTCAAGGGCCCCCATGGTGGTTGGGCCCCTGAGCCTGGACCCGGTTGGCCCGTGCAATAATCCATCCTTCAGTGTGTGTGTGTGTGTGTGTTTGTGTGTGTGTGTGTATGTGTGTGTGTGTGTGTGTGTGTGTGTGTATGTGTGTGTGTGAGTGTGTTTGTGGTGGGTGTGGCGGGGGGCTGGGGGGGTCATCGATCGCGGCCAAGACCCTTTTGATCAATAAGTCAATTAAGGCTCCATTAGGCCAACATGAGAGCCCCCAAGACTGCTCCCTGATCATGCTGCTGTACCCATCCTCCTCACCCCCAGGCTCCACCTTACCCACCCACCCTCCTTCAATGGAGACCCTGAGTCCCCCCTTCTCCCCAAAGGGATAAGGCCGTATCCAGAAAGCCTCCAGTCCAGTGGTGCAGAACGAGACATGGGATGTCAGCTCGGTGGAGATGACAAGCCACCAAGTTCTTCAGTGGGCTAAAAAAAAACAAGAACACAAGCTGCTGCATCAGTGAGGTGTGAACGCGGCTGTCAAATTGTCCCTCCCTAGCCTCTCCTTTATTATACGTTGGGAGTGTCAAGGAAGTTTTGTATGGCGCCTCAGCAAGGCTGCACTTAAACAAATAGAATTCTTTTGCAAAGTCTAGCAATTGTGTAAACTTTTTTTTCCTCTTCTCGTCTTCCTGTCTACCTTTCCCTTGCCTGTTGGCATATTTTCGTTCTCTTTTGCGGCCCCGGGTATCACATTGCTGCTGGTATGGTATGTCACTATCCCTTGTCTGCTGGAAATTGGAGTTTTTGTGTGGCATCAGCAGGTTCCAAAAATTGCACAGTCGGAGACAGAAATGGTCCCAACGGAGCAGGATATCTGATCCCCGGTCTCATTTGTTTTAACCCGGAGGAGCATTAATATAGTATGACCACATTCTCTCTCTCTCTCTCTGTCTCTCTCTCTCTCTCTGTTTCTCTCTCTCTCTCTCTCTCTCTCTCTCTCTCTCTCTCTCTCTCTCTCTCTCTCTCTCTCTCTCTCTCTCTCTCTCCCTCTTCCTCCCACAGATGCTCTATCTCTCCTTTGCGCACAAGCAGACACACACAGCATTTTTCACTGAGAAAAAGTGTGTGAGTTGTATATTGCAGGTATACAGTATAGCTAATGAATCTTTAATGGTGTATTTTTATTCAATGACACTGCAGTATTGCGGTGTGCCAAGGGGCCATGATCCTGGCTTCAACGTCCACCACTGGAGCATGTGCTAAACATCACATTAACAACCACACTGATGAAATCTTACTGTACTGTGTACGTGGAGGGATACTTCACTGTTGCTGGATAGCTAATATACTGTTAGTGGATTGCATACACTATCAGCATGTGAAGAGTTCAGATGCAAAAACCCCTAACTCCATTTCTGAAGACCTGCACTTCTATATTTTTAGAGAACCCGGTTGTTGGTTTGGTTTACATTCATGTACTTGATAATACATATAAATAGTTATATTACATAAATAAAATGAAAAAATATGCAATTTTGATAGCTTTGTATTAAATAAAAATGAATTAAGATTAATTTCTGAAAAGGCACTTAGGGGGTTTTGCATCTGAACTCTTCATGTGTTCAACATTATGAACAACAACCACAATGAAGTACTGATGCAGTCTTTCAGAGTGCTACTTCCCTTGAGGCCTACTAACTAGAGTATGCGAATCAGAGAATGAACTCGTCATTACATTACGACAACCACAAAGTCATATTGATGCAGCCTTATTAAACAAAGACCTCAAAGACCGTATAGGCCTATTTGTGTACACTAGTCACAGTACTGTACATAGGCCTACATAATAAGAACCAAATGAAACATAGATCCAATCTTACAGTACATGCAGGGATATTCCATGATACTGCTGGATTGTAACGTCCGACCAGCTCACTGGGACTTGACTCTGCTAAAGGATATAGTGCATTTGCACAGAAAAAGATTAGAGGGAAAACTGCTGGTGACACTAATGTTGCACTTGTGAGCTGCATCAGTATGGAGCAATTCCTGAATGTTACATTAGCAACCACAATGGAACACTGCAGTCTTACGTGCACTAACACCGCTGGCTTTCGTCCACTAACAGGACAGAACAAAGCACCAAAGAATGAAGCACAACTAAGAGGGGGTGTCGTGACACATTGCATAGAGGACCTATACCGTATACATGGGGACTCAGTCAGGTTCATGTCCGACCTGTGTCATTATTTCCCAGCCCCTAAAGCCTACTCTCTCACGCATACCAAAAAATGCCTTGTGTACACACAGCATGTGCTCAACATTACATTAAAAATCACAATGAAACACTGGCGCATTCTTACATACAGCAATAGCCCATCAGCAGTAATTGATGGACCGTACTGTACACCGTTAATGCAATTTCACCCAGAGTGATACTCCCCTAAAGACCACATGTACTGGCTGTGTACACTAATGTACTTAACATCACATAAAGAACCACAATGAAACATTGACGTAATCTTACACGTAATAATACCCTGGTCTGCTCCACTGGGTTGTATCAAGAGTGGCTGAACAAAGAGCCATAATGAAACACTGATGCAATCCTACATACATTTCCCTGAAGTCCATATGCAGTACAACAGGCTTTGCGACCTGAGAGGAGTTGAATGATACTTTAAAGGTGCGCTATTTAATATTGTTAGTCATTTATTTCCATAATTCATGCTGTCCATTCACAAATGTTAGCTTTTTAAGGACAGTTACCACCATGATCAAATTGTGAGTATTCATTATGACTGGGATAATTGCACTTTTCCTACATGAAAAAAGAGGATCTTCTCCATGTCCGCCATTTTGAATTTCCAGAAATACACATTTTTAGCTGCAAAACGAACTGTAATTTGGACATACCACTAAACATTATTTTATTACTTAGTAAATATTCATGAAAAGAACAAATTTGGCAATAGACAGCACAGTTTCAATGAACAACATTGTTGCCTATGGCCACCATCCTACACTGTGCCCCTTTAAGAACCACAACAGAAGTGTAATCTTATACCACCATACAACCCCCATGCTGGTTCCAAAGGCATTTCTATTGAGGATGTATTCTTACTAGGGCTGTCAAACGATTAATTTTTTTGATCGCGATTAATCTCATAAAAATATGGAAGTTAATCGCGATTAATCGTTATTTATTTTACATTTTTTAAATGGTTAGTTTGCAATTCAAGATAGTTGAAACCATTAATGCACAGTATTTCTGATCACTATGTCTTCTTTGGCATAAAACAAGGATCAAGACAAAGACTGATTTGTTTTGCCTTTCAGGCCATTCATTTATTTTTTTCCAATACTTCTTAGTTCTTAGAACTCAATATCATCTTAAACATTAATGTTAATTAAAAAAAATCATACAAGTAATTCTTCACCTATAAGGATAAGAGTTTAGTCAAGTAGTTGCCAATAACTGACACATAACTGTCAAATAATTGCAAAGCTGTAACAATGTTTTACATTTTTTAGAACTGCCCCACACAGTTTCCCCAATTTTTAAATGGCAGTAGCGCATGTCTTGCGCAA
>NC_085880.1:3569825-3577325 GCF_034702125.1 Engraulis encrasicolus
GACTAAAAAATAATTATTTTTCATTAAATCACCTGTTCCACAATTATTGGCACCCTTAAGAATTCCCAGGAAATAAATATAATTGAAGCATTTCTGTCATTTCTACAGTAGTTTACAAAGTTTACCAGAGTATGTAGGAACATTTAATTAGTAATTCATCACTTCCTGTTTCCCTGGGGTATAAATATGACGTGACACCGAGGCCATTTCTCTTATCCACTCTTAAACATGGGAAAGACAAAGGAACACAGCATACAAGTGAGGCAGATGTGCGTCGACCTTCACAGGTCAGGCAGAGGCTACAAGAAGATTGCCACTCAACTGCAGCTGCCCAATAATTAAGAAGTTCAAAACAACTGGAACAGTGGTAAACAAGCCTGGACGAGGACCCAAGTTTATTTTGCCACCACGCACAGTGAGGAGGATGGTAAGAGAAATCAAAATATCTCCAAAGCTCACTGTTACAGAATTACAACAAATGGTAGCATCCTGGGGTCACAAAGTCTCCAAATCAACCATCAGGCGCTGTCTACACGCCAACAAGCTGTTTGGGAGGCATGCACGAAAAACCTTTCCTCACCCACAATCATAAACGCAAACGTCTGGAGTTCGCCAAGCGGTATTGGGGCTTCAACTGGGACCGTGTGCTTTGGTCAGATGAGACCAAGATTGAGCTTTTTGGCAACAAACACTCTAAGTGGGTCTGGCGTGCCACGAAAGATGCGCATGCTGAAAAGCACCTCATACCCACTGTGAAGTATGGGGGTGGGTCAGTGATGCTGTGGGGCTGTTTCGCTTCCAAAGGCCCTGGGAAGCTTGTTAGGGTGCATGGCATCATGAATGCTTTGAAATACCAGGACATTTTAAATCAAAATCTGTTGCCCTCTGCCCGAAAGCTGAAGATGGGTCGTCACTGGGTCTTTCAGCAAGACAATGACCCTAAACATATGGCCAAATCTACACAGAAATGGTTAACCAGACACAAAATCAAGCTCCTCCCATGGCCATCTCAGTCCCCAGACCTCAACCCCATTGAGAACCTGTGGGGTGAGCTGAAGAGGAGAGTACAGAGGAGAGGACCCAGGTCTCTGGATGATTTAGAGAGATTCTGCAAAGAGGAATGGCTGAAGATCCCTCTTTCTGTCTTTCCCCATCTTGTGAAACATTATAGGAGAAGATTAGGTGCTGTTTTGTTGGCAAAAGGGGGTTGTACAAAATATTAACACCAGGGGTGCTAATAATTGTGACACACATTATTTGATGTCAAATAATTATTTCTTTATGTGGGATTTTTTCCCCACTGAATAAATGCACTTCTATTGAAGGTTGGATTTTTCTCTTTTTTTTCATTAAGGTCCCATATTATTTAGAGAAAAATAATAATAATTGGAAGCTAAAAAACACATCTCAACCAGGGGTGCCAATAATAATGGAGGGCACTGTAAATCCCCAAGCTTCTGATCCCAAACAGCTCAGTGTTTCATCACATTAACAACAAACAGTAAATACTTGACTAGGTCCCCTGAAGAGATTTTGTGCGGTGAATATAATTTCTAAAGTTGCCTCATCACAATTGTATGATATTAGGAGTTATCATATCATATTTCACATGACACTGCACAACTCATAAGCATCTGATATGATTAACCCCTCACCCCTGACTTACGCAAATTCTGGGGTCCTTACTGTCCAGAAGGGGGAAAAGGGGGGACTAATCAAAGATTCTTTTAATTCTAACATAATGGACCGTCTCTGGACTAACATTAATTACATCAATCCTGATACATCTTGATACATCACCGTCCCATTAGTCACCCTTTATTGTTGTGCACTTTGAGCAAACACAAAAGCTCCAACTCCAACTCCCATTGTCATTGTGACACACGTGTTCACTGCACACTGCATACAATGAAATTGCATGTATGCCTCACTCCGTGCAAGGAGGCAGCCCCCAATGGTGCCCAAAAGGGAGCAGTGCGGCGGGACGGTACCATGCTCAGGGTGCCTCAGTCATGGAGGAGGATGGGCGAGAGCACTGGTTAATTACTCCTGGTGGGTCGGGAGTCGAACTGGCAACCTTTGGACTACAAGTCTGACGCCTTAGCTGCCCATGACTGCCCTATCAAGACAAGTACATTTGTCTACATTTGCTCAAAATGTGTATCTTCCCTCCAGCTGTAGAACTCTTTGAAATATAGCAAACTTATACAACAACACCTCTCCAGAACCAAAACCAATTTATTGGGCCAGAGACCACAATAGGAAACCTTGGACTTTCAGCTGGAAAGCTATCTCCACAGGGAAAGATGCAAAAGAACAATGAGAACACAGTGTGCAGTGTAGACAACTCACACAGACACAGACACACATACGCATACACACACACACACGCACACACACACACACACACACACACACACACACACACACACACACACACACACACACACACACACACACACACACACACACACACACACACACACACACACACACACACACACAAAAGCTGTCCTTCGCTTCTGAATGTTAATCATGATTAGACTCCACAAAATTATTTATGTTTTTTGCCTCAGACTGGAGATGGGGGCAGGCATGATATTTGCAAATCAAATTCCAAACAAACAAACAAAACAAACAGCACTGAGCTTTGAGCCAAACGTTTTTGTTTTGTTTTGTTTTTACAGTAAAATTTCAAAGCCTCACACGATCACTGCACAACACTTTCCTCTCTCATTTACACATTGACGCGGGAGGACAAACAGCGCAGTAAAAGCTGCGGCTCTGCAAGCCAGTTATGTGGGAGCAGTAAGCTGAAGGCTGATGGTGTGGACTGCAGGACAAAATACACGAAGAGGCCGATCAAGCGGTTCACATGGCATGAAGCCTACTGTATGGTTTACATGCCTCTATAGGATCTGGCCAAAGCCTTAGAAAGGCTTACACACGCTCTCTCAATGTGTGCCTATTCATGTGTGTGTGTGTGTGTGTGTGTGTGTGTGTGTGTGTGTGTGTGTGTGTGTGTGTGTGTGTGTGTGTGTGTGTGTGTGTGTGTGTGTGTGTGTGTGTGTGTGTGTGTGTGTGTGTGTTTATATAAATGCATAGTGAATATGTCTGCATGTGTGTGTGTGTGTGTGTGTGTGTGTGTGTGTGTGTGTGTGTGTGTGTGTGTGTGTGTGTGTGTGTGTGTGTGTGTGTGTGTGTGTGTGTGCGTGCGTGCGTGTAAGAGAGAGAGAGTGTGTGTGTGTGTGTGTGTGTGAGAGAGAGAGAGAGAGAGCGAGAGAGAGAGAGAGAGAGAGAGAGAGAGAGAGAGAGAGAGAGGGAGAGAGAGGGAGAGAGAGAAAGAGAGAGTGCATCATTGTGTGAGTGCCTTCTCTCTGCCTGTCTGGCTGGCTGTCTATGTGCCTCTCTCTCTCTCTCTCTCTCTCTCTCTGTCTCTCTCTCCACATGTCATGGCTGTGAGTGCACAAGGTACAGATGATGACTATGCCCTTAGACACAATGACAGCATGTGGGCAGGCTACTGTTCGAGAGTGGACTAGCTGAAGATAGAGAGGTGGTGAAAAGAGACGAGAGAGACTGAAAGCAGAACAGAAGGGAGGAGAGCAGTGGCAGAGGAGAAGGGGAGAGGAGAGGAGAGCAAAGGAATGAGTGAGGGAAGGTGAGGAGAGGAGAGCAGAGGAGAGCAGAGGAGAGGAGCGGAGAGGAGAGGAGAGGAGAGGAGAGGAGAGGAGAGGAGAGGAGAGGAGGGGAGATGACAAGAGAGGAGAGGAGAGGAGAGGAGAGGAGAGGAGAGGAGAGGAGAGGAGAGGAGAGGAGAGGAGAGGAGAGGAGAGGAGAGGAGAGGAGTGGAGAGGAGAGGAGATTAGATGAGATGACAAGAGAGGAGAGGAGAGGAGAGAAGAGGAGAAGGGGAGATATGGGGAAGGCAGGGGAGAGGGGAGGTGAAGACAGGAGAGGAGAGGAGAAGAAATAAGATGTGAGAGAGATGGGATGAGAGGAGTGAAGAGGAGGGGCAAGGAGAGGATAGGAGAGGAGAGGAGAAGAGAACACACGAAAGGAGAGTTGTTGAGAGGGGAGAAGAGGAAAGCAGGGGAGAGGGGCGGTGAATACAGAAGAGGAGAGGAAAAAAATAAGACGTGAGAGGAGAGGAGAGGAGAGGAGAGGAGAGGAGAGGAGAGGAGAGGAGAGGAGAGGAGAGGACACATGAAGGGAAGAATAGAAGAAAAGAGACAAGATACTAAGGTAGAGGAGAGATGATGGGCAGAGCAGGGGAGACGAGAGGAGAGGTGATGGGAGGTGATGAAAGGAGAGGGGAGCAGAGCTGGGGAGAGAAGAGAAGAGATGAGTACAGAGGAGAGGAGATGAGATGGGAGCAGGGAAGAGCACTCGAGAGTAGAGGGGATGAGAGGGGAGAAGAGAGAAGAGGAGCGGCGATGAGACCTGAGAGGAGAGGAGGAAAGGAGATGTCAGGATGAGAGAGGAAAAACAGAGTGAAGAGAAGAGAGCAAAGGGAAGAAAAACGGAGGGGCAAGGAACGAGAACAAAAGAGAAAAGGGAGGAGAAAAGAGGTAGCACAGTGAGAGTGACAGCTGTCGGTGGCACTGATGTGGCTGTGGGTTCAACAGTAACAGCTCTCCAGCCACCACAGAGACACTTGCCTATCGAGCAGCAAGACTGCATGCCTCAGAGGAAAATCTTTACCGTGTGCACTTCTCAAACACACGGCAGATTCACCTGACTCTCCAATACCTCACAAACTCCAGAGATAGGCCGTAAAAAAAATAAAACATGACAACCTTGAAGCGCTGAAGGCTGTTGTGCAAACTGAATGAGTAGTTGCTCGCATGACTGAACTGGAGCTGCACTGAAAGGCGAACTTCTGAGAATCAGTTGTCAATAGCAGTCACATTTTTTTTTCTTATGCCATAAAATTCTGCTGAATTGAATTGAAATGAACTAAATTGAAATTGCACATTGCTGTACTTTTCTGCCTGTGGTTTGTCGTGAAGACAAAGCCATGGGCAAGGCAGGGCAAGGAGGCTTTATTTTAACATCTCATATTTCAGTGTGCTTCACAGAACAGAATACAGCACCACAAAAGACCTCCAATAACATCATGCAATGGGCACGCCATGCCAATAATGATTAAAAAGAAACTTTCAATAAAAGCTGAGGTGTCCAGACTGCCTAGCGACAAGATAACCAAATAACACCCCGGGAGTGATCGCGCTCTCCCTCCAAAACACATTTCCTGCTCGCAAGGTGCACACACACACTTCCCGTAATTGTATCATCGCCCTAGGAAACGTCCACCTATTATAAAGCACCAGTGGTGTCGTCAACATCAGCATGAAATAAACACAGCCTCTTCCCACTCTGTCATCCTCGAGTCCCCAGACTCAAGTCAACTGTGAAATGTTGCAAAAAGCGAGAACCACAGGGGTGCTGCTCTGCCATCTAAAAAAAACCTCTGCTGACCGCCATGAAGCCACCTGGGTTTCTCTTAGTGACTCACACCAGCACCACATTAACCTGTTCTGGCACTGTAGTGTAGTGTAGTGTGTGTGTGTGTGTGTGTGTGTGTGTGTGTGTGTGTGTGTGTGTGTGTGTGTGTGTGTGTGTGTGTGTGTGTGTGTGTGTGTGTGTGTGTGTGTGTTCAGACCCAGATCCACAGGAAAGACACATAGGCAACCCAGAAAAAGAGGGAGAGCTTCACCGCACACAGGATAAACATTTAACAGCTGCACTGAAGCTGACAGGAGGAGGGAAGATGCTCCCCAATGCTCCTCACGGCCATGAACACATATACAATACCCGTACTAATAAATGGTGGGAAAGAGAGGAGATGGAGAGAGAAAGAAGTGGGTAAAGAAAGAAAGACAGAAAGAAAAGAAAGAAAGAAAGAAGAAAAGAAAAAGAAAGCAAGAAACAAAGAAAGAATGTGAGAGAAAAACAATCGAACAGAGAGATCAGGACCCTTACCTTCATGATTCAGCCCCCTGTCTTGTCTTGGCAGTGGTGTATAGCGTAGTACGTCTTCACAAGTGTCCACAAGGAGTCAGCCAGTCAGTCAGTGTGTTTTACTGAACGAGAGGCATGTCTGTCTGTGCCTGTGCCTGTGCCTGTGTCCGTGTCCCTGTCCGTGTCCGTCCAGCTGATCCCAGAGATGCTACTTCTTCTTCCCTGCCTGCTTGACAGCTGCCCTTTAAGCTGGGCTGGACTGGCCGCGGATGCGGAGGAGAGGAAACATCGGCATCGTGCACACTTTTCAGACAGGAAGCCACTGAATCCATGCATGCTGCTATCACTCTCTGCCTCTTTTTTTCCCCCGCTCGCCTCTCTTTCCCTCCTCCCTTACTATGTCTGTCCCTCCCTCCTTTTCTCCATCTCTCTCTCCCTCACCCTCTCCTTCTCCCTTTTCCTCTCTCTCTCTCTCTCTCTCTCTCTCTCTCTCTCTCTCTCTCTCTCTCTCTCTCTTACTCCGCTGCTTTGTAGAAGACAGAGAGGCAGTGTGTAGAGAGAGTTAGAGAGAGTAGCGCTGGGAGAGAGAGAGAGGCAGACAGATAGAGCGAGGGAAGGGGAGGGGAAAGAGAGGAGGGCAGAGAGAAAAGTGAGGGGAAGAGAGAGAAAGGGGGAGAGAGAGACAGAAAGGGAGACGGAGGGAGAGAGGATGAAAGAGAGTGTGTGTAAAGGGAGGAGAGAGAGAGTGGAGAGAGAGAGGGAGAAGGAGAGACAGAGGGAGAGGTAGAGTGTGTGTGTGAGAGAGAGAGAGATAGAGAGAGAGGGAGGCAGAGAGGATGGCAGAGAGAGCAAGTGTGTGCATGGAGGGAGGGGGGCATTTCATCGTGGTGAACTGCCCTCCCTCTCTTGAAGCAGACCCTCCTCCTGCTCCCTTCTGCTGTCCAATGTGAGGGCGGCTTGCCCCAGACCACCCCCCCCCCCATGTGCCAGACGCCCAGACGGCGACCAGAGCAAATCTCGGCTTAAGCCGGCGCTCAGCATCACTTCAATAGGGAAGTTCAGCTCGATGCGGGAAGGCTCTGTACGCTACAATCTTTTCTCGCTGACACACTCCGACTCACACACACACTCACACGCAGACATCATGTACACACCCATGCCCTCACGCACATTCATACACACACACACACACAAACATGCTTGCAAAGACACAAATTCCCGCTTCGTCCCTGTGTCTGTCTGTCTGTGTCTGTCTTTCTTGCTCACACTCTCTCCCTCACTCCTCCCCTCACAGCCTCTCTCTCTCTCTCTCTCTCTCTCTCTCTCTCTCTCTCTCTCTCTCTCTCACACACTTTTCCCCTCACAGCCTCTCTCTCTCTCTCACACACACACGCACACACACACACACACACACACACACACACACACACACACACACACACACACACACACACACACACACACACACACACACACACACACACACACACACACACACACACACACACACACACGCCTCCAATGCATTGCAGAAAC
>NC_085880.1:3582325-3584825 GCF_034702125.1 Engraulis encrasicolus
ATACGGTTCATCATCATCCTTGTCGTCATCATCATCATCATCATTATTGCTGTTCTCTGTTTCCACATTTTTTTCCACATTGCCTAATACTGCATCTTTTCCATCTCTCCGACAAGCATTTGCTTGCTTTTTTCATCTTAAAAGCCCCAAACAATTAAAGTATTTCCTTAATTTAGCTAAAAAAAAACACTTTGGTATACCATATGGTCATTTGCCAGCCTTGTTTAGATTTCACTACCAGTTATGTATAGGCCTAGATAATTTCTCGCTTTAAATGCCTTCCTATTTTCACATTTTTAATTTATACAAAATCAGCCGACTGTTAAACTGACTTAGTGATTCCATTTACTTTGGAAGCAGCAATTTCCAGTGGGCCCACAGTAAGCTATGTAGCTATACCAAAAGTCAATTCCTTGCCTCAGTGACAAAGGTAAGTAAGGTTTTGCCAGTAAAGTACATCTGAATGGCAATCAGGGACAATAGTTTGTGCTGAGGTGAGACTGCATTGAAAATAGGGGTATTCGAGCAATGGAATTAAGTGTGCCTCGCAGTCATGTTCTTTCTGTTGTTTTGTTATTTAAGTGCACAACATGACTAACGTTTCGATGGTTGAATTTCGATGATGAAGATGGTCTAACCATCGAAACGATAGTCATGTTAAAGTGAAAAAAAGTGAAAGTCCATTGGGAAACTCCAACTCCCATTGTCATTGTGACACAGCACTCCACAGCACACAAGTGAACACTGCACACTGCACACCACGAAATTGCATTTATGCCTCACTCGTGCAAGGGGGCAGCCCTCAGTGGCGCCCCATGGGGAGCAGTGCGGTGGGACGGTACCATGCTCAGGGTACCTCAGTCATGGAGGAGGATGGGGGAGAGCACTGGTTGATTACTCCCCCCACCAACCTGGCGGGTCGGGAGTCGAACCGGCAACCTCTGGGATGCAAGTCTGACGCCCTAACCGCTCACCCATGACTGCCCATGTTGTGCACTTAAATAATAATAAAAAAAACACAAAGAACTACATCTGTGCTGCTCCGGTGTTGTCCTTCAAGTGAAGATTTCCTGCCTCTCTCCCGTCGATGCACCAGATGATAAAGCAGACGCGCGAGGAATTACCCTTTTGTTTTAAGTGTGTGGACCAAAGGGTGGACCAAATCCTCAGACACACCGGATCTAGCAATCTCCATTGCCTATGTTTACATGAGACATTTACTTCAGAATTAGCCTAACTCACTTTAATTCTGAATAAAGCTTAATTCCGCTTTGACAACATCATGTAAACACTTAACAATTTGGAATTAAATGAAAGATCAAAGTAAACTCGACTGAACTATTTTAATTCGGAATTATTCATTCGGAATTAAAAATGCCATGTAAACATAGCAATTATGTGTTCTATAACCTTGTCAAGGCAGTAAAACAGTGTGTCGAGGTCTGTGTACTTTTTCGTTCATTCTCTGCAAAAAGAGTACTGGTAACACCCAATCATGTCAATCCCAACCAACAGTTTCCCTGGTTTACAGACACACTGAAATATTCTCTATCTCACTTTTATCCTTGCCTGTTTTAATAAACTGGCATTCAATGGCTTGCAGACAACTAGTTGACAGAATGCAATGGAGCACTTTACAGTGATTTTGGTCCATGCTTAGATAAGTGAAGCAGGTGCGGCTTCCACATTCCATAACCACCATCATCCCATTTAGATGCCTGTAATCACCCCATAGGCTATTGCCACGTTTGAAAGTCAGCCATTACAATATTTATTTCCAAACGCTGTCTGGCATTTGTGGTGAGGTGTGGTGTGGTGTGGTGTGGTGTGGTGTGGTGTAGCGTGGCATGGTGTGCTGTGCTGTGCTGTGCTGTGCTGTGCTGTGCTGTGCTGTGCTGTGCTGTGCTGTGCTGTGCTGTGCTGTGCTGTGCTGTGCTGTGCTGTGCTGTGCTGTGCTGTATTGGAATTGTGTGGTGTGGTGTGGTGTGGTGTGCCGTGATGTGAGTTATAGTGTGTCCAACTATCCTCTGACCAAGTGGCACTGGTCCAACAGCATTAGTGAGGTGAGGTTCAGTCCAGTGGCACCACACACTGAGGCCTCTGCCTTCTGGACTCGCAGGTGCTGAATTGGGTACTTCATCATGCTACCAGAACGCCCAGACACTTCTGCAGATCCCCCATCCTCCTATACAGGATGAGCAGACTGAAGGTAGTGAAGAATCCCACACATCAATAGTTCTCCCTTTTTTTTTTTCAAAATTTGGTGCAATTTTTGATACTCAGTACTCAGTACTCAGCCTACACAGGGTTAGATTAATGACCTATATGATTGCCACATAAAACATCTCTTGGCCTATCATTGTTTAAAGAAAAATAATAACCACTGTAATTATCTGTATAGCCTATGTATATGGTATACGTATACGGTATGTGTCAACAGTAATCGATTCGGCAATGCATCGATTCGGCAATGCATTGCAATGTGGAGCAGGCCAATTCA